>NC_057799.1:322241795-322245482 GCF_018294505.1 Triticum aestivum
CGGAAAATGGTGGCCACTCCCGTTGTTGTCCTGCATAAGTAGTGGAAAGGCATGATAAGTACAACAATCTTAACATCAAACAAATATAGCAAAGGTAAACAACATCATCTTCAAATGATAGCTTGAATGTGTTGGTTTCAGCATGCTATTAAAACAGATATAAAATGGAAGGCAATGTTACCGACAGCAGGTTTAACAACCATCAAATATTGCAATTCAAACTGGTATTGTTGAAAATGAATAGAACATAGGTAATGCTTAAACATCAGACTGGATACATGTGTAAAACTGAAATAAAGGGCATGTGTTAACTACACCAGGAATAACTGGAACCAAATATATCCGTTCAAACTGGTATTGATGTAGTCGAGCGGCGCAATTTCGACTTGCACATAATGAACCACACATTGTGAATGACTGAAATAAACAAGGCATAAATGACCAGTATAACAACCAAATATAGCCGTTGAAAACTGGACAGAGTCTCACTGCAACCAACCTAACAAGCAAATACAGATAAATAGGGCATATGCTTGAAAACTGGACAAATGCTCACTGCAACCAACCTAACAAGCAGATAAAGGTAAACAAGGCATGTGCTTGATAACTGGAGAAATGCTAAAAAAATAACCTAACAACCAAATACAGATAAACAAGGCATCTGCTTGATAACTGGACAAATGCTAAAAAAAGCAACCTAACAACCAAATACAGATAAACAAGGCATCTGCTTGATAACTGGACAAATACTCACTGCAACCAAACTAAGAACCAAACATAGATAAACAAGGCATCTGCTCAATAACTGAAAAAATGCTCACTCCAACCAACCTAACAACCAAATACAGATAAACAAGGCATCTACTCACTATAAACAACCAAATATAGCCATTCGTGAAACTAAAGTGGACAATTCATACTTAAACATCACATAGACCTATTGAACAATACATTTTTGCATAACTGAAATAATTAAACATGGCACAGTTAAAGCACCGCACGGCAAATGCTACTACAACAAAGGGTAGGGTTGGCCAGCTAGAAAAGGTAGTATTTGCTGATAGAATGTTGCCTCACATTTCATGGACGGGATCCTTCCAGTTGGAAGAGCACAGACCCATGGTGCGCTCTCTAATGTCACAGATGGGTTGTTTCACCTTGGAAGAACCTTCGTGGGTGCCCTCCTCGTGGTCGTGGTCGATGAGATCTGACTTGGTAATTGAGGATCCCAAGCCGCCGCCATAGAACGTGTCCTTCAGAAGTGACAAAATGGGCTCGATGGCATATAAAGCTCGCAATTCCTTGACTGCTTGGTGGAGGAGATCAGCGGCAGGGCCGTCGAAGAGATCGACGGCGGTTGAACCAGAGGGGTTGGGGATGGATCACTTAACCTGTGACATGGCCCGCGTGAAGCTGTCGGTGTGGACGAGCTTGATGTCGTAGCCAGCTTTCCCGAGATACAGTAAAACGCTAGCCCGCTGACATGAAGCCTTCGGCATGGCAACATAGTCAACGTCTTTGCCGGCTTCCGCGGCGACGTGTTGCTCCGGGATCGACAAGTCGGGGCGAACGGCGGCCACGTCGCCAACATCCGCCGGAGAGGCCATGATAAACCTCTTCTTGGCCGAACGCTCGTCGGGCTCCCCGGGATACGTGGTCGAGCTTAGGCTGCGACATTCTGGAGCAGGGGATGTGGATCTGACGGCGAGGGACACCGCATGCCTCATATAAAAACTCAGGGGAGTGGCGCGATGGTATGGGAATCGCCGGATAACCTGAACTTTATTATCTAAGGTAGGAGGAACGGGCAGACCGGCAGGGTTGGCGGCAGCGCTGCCGGCGGCCGTGAGCTAGGGTTCGAAGGGGGAGGGGGCGGGTGGGGGACTATGGAGGGGGTGGTGTTTCAGGAGACGCCACGGCTACTAAAATTTTTAGTAATGGTGGGTGGAGATGGTGGTGGACGAGGGAGGGCGACGGTTCAAATGCCTCGGCTGCTAAAATTTTACTATAAGGTCGGTGCTAGAGGAGTGTGGGCGATGGTTGAAGTACGGTGGCTACTAAAATTTGGGTAAAGGAATTGATGCGGGGCAGGAGTGCCCAAGATCGCGGACGGTCCAATAAGAATATGCGTGTATGATAATAAGGAAAAGTGGCACGGATCCGCCGATTTTTGCAACGCTCAAGGCGGGTAGTTTGTTTTTTTATATTTCGAGCTAGCTAGTCTATTGCACACGGTTCGTCCTAATTTCCAAATAAACTTACCCGCCTTTAGCTTCCATAGGTGGTGGTTTTACAGTGCACTTGCATCGCACACGGTTAAGCCAGTACCTCCACCCTTTGCTTGCGCTTGCGCGGTCGTCGTTATTTCAGCGCCCTTGCATCGCACACGGTTGAGCCAGTACCTCCACCCTTTGCTCGCGCTTGCGCGGTCGTGGTGATTTCAGCACACTTGCATCACACATGGTTGAGCCAGTACCTCCACCTTAATTTGCTCGCGCTTGAGCGGTCGTGGTGATTCACATCGCACTTGTATCGCACACGGTTTAGATATTATACCCCGTGTCCATTGAGGATCATCAGAGTCTTTGCAGCTAAAAACAACATTAGGGAGGTTCAAAAGACAGCCACACCAACATGTGGCCCAAATATATATGAGTGAAAAGGGTGGTATACGATGTTCAAAATTCCAATGCAAAACTTTGACCCCGCGGACCCATGGTTGGGCGCATCATTGAAGATCGATGAGAGGGGCCAGAAGTCAAGAACCACGTGGAAGTGGCCAAATATATGTACGAATATTGGGGATGTTTAAAACTTTAAATACACAATGCATAACTTTGGGGGCACCTGCCTCGCAAACCTGAAAGCACCCTAACAACCACCTAGCTAGGATATATATAATGACATAATGTCGTACCTAGCTAGGATGCTTGGCCCACCACCTCCCACTTCATGTTAGCGGGGTGGATGCACGTAATGATCGATACTTTGGTCATACATGCATGTCACCATGACCTACCATAAGACGGACCAATGAATCTTTCGTTTGGTCAAATGACAGTTGTTGTTGTCGATAAACCGCTTGGGCCAATAGATTGAACCATCATAAACATCGAGAGGGACCACAAAACCAGCACCTCTTGCATGCGGCCCAAAATGATGTACGTTGGGAAGGGGTGATGTGTGTTTTCAATATAGAATAATTTACAATTTAGATGTGGTGCCTACCTCTTGATACAGACAACAACCATGAAGGCAAGATAGTTAAGGACGAGATACGTACGCAGGGTTTGATGTAGGTCGAACCCAGCAATCCGAGCATCTGGGAGGGAATCCTGACAACGCATGAGCTCGAGCTTTGGTTGACCGACATTTGACGATGACCGGCCCTAACATGAACTAGGAGGAATCCATTCATGGCCAACACATACCCATCATTATCGGTCAAAGGGATGATATATACACACTCGGGGAACCCATAGATATCCGTGTCGTCACAAAAACCACACAAGGGAGACGTGGTCGATCAGAAGACCCCGTAACACTACATGCGGCCTGAAAATATGTATGGGTACGATGGTGTATGATGTGTTTAAATCCCAAATTCACAACTTCGATGGGCCACGCCAAGTACATTACGAACCAAACACCGTACCCGACTCCAAGCATGGTTCAATACCTATGATG
>NC_057799.1:322245660-322252684 GCF_018294505.1 Triticum aestivum
TTTATTTTTTCTAGCATGGGACACATCTATATATATCTATACACATATATAGTGTGCGAATAACTATGAAAGTTGCTCGTTGGATGAAGCCAATTCGACGGTACAGAGATGGCAAATCCGAGCACTACTGTCCATTGGATATCATCTACATTCCATGAGATTCTACCACATGTACAATCTAGAAGACTCCATGGTTGAACTTAAGCATAATGCACAAACCTCAAAACACAAGCACTTCTCCTTTGTTCTCTAGAATCTTCCATATCTTAATTGCCCAAACCTTTTTTTCTAAATGAATTGTCACCTTTTCTTTTTACCTTTACAATGCACAATTCCATGAATCTTAAAATAGTTTTTTTACAAAACTAATTGATTTTGGATGAGATGAACTATAAGACTTAAACGAACATCTACATCATGCATATCTGGGAGAAGAGGCGGGAAACCGATGAGAGGAGTGGCGAGAAATGGTAGCCTGTTTTGAATGAAAACCTAGTAGAGAAGGAAGCATGAGCTACACGACGCATGCGCACAGTGCTTACCCATGTACTTCATGTGCTGACGAAAGGGCTCAGGGTTGCCGATCGATCTGGGAGCATCCAATGGTGCACACGTACGATCCGTGGGGTTTGGGTTCTGGCTAGTCAGAACGCAGGACTCAGATCGCGCGCGCAGCGGGGGGGGGCGAATATCATACGGAAACCAACATTCGGTGGAAACCGGTGAAAACCACGAGAAAAAGATGTTTTGAAGTTTCAAAAAAATGCGGGATGTTAAGAGGATGATGTTTTATTGGCACACAAAATTTCAAGTTGAAACACATTAAGAGATGTGAGCTATGAAAAAGAAAAAAATCAGTGTCTAATAGTGCCGAATAGTAATGTCACTATTCAGGGCGGAATTTGTCTTTTTCATAGCTCACATCTCGTAATGTTTTTCAACTTGAAATTTTGTGTCGCAATAAAACATCACATTCTTAACATCCCACGTTTTTTTCCTCAGATTTTTATGAAACTTTAAAATATGGTTTCCACGAAGTTTTCATTGAATATTGGCTTTCCTGAGTGAACCGTGTGCTATTTGAAAACATTTCGTGAGAAGAATCTCGGTTTTTAAATCCCCGTAAATCCAAAACTAAGCTGAAAATCGTGAAACCTGCCATGGTGTCACGACATCGCACTTATATGCGAGGATTTTTTTGGTCCATTGTGGCGCAAGTTTTATTACAAGCCTCTTACAAACCAGAGCTTCTCTCAAAGAAGCCTCGTGGTTCCGATAGGGAAACGTGTCCCCCTTGTGGGTGAAACGTAATCACTGCCTGTTTTCACCTTGTATTATCTTCTACGGGCAACATGGAACGACAGGATATCCGTGCTCAAATTTAAACTTATTCAGGGTTCGTTTGGCCTTTTTATACACTAATTGAGTTTCCTAGGCATTTAATATCCATAATTCAAATCTGAACTACAAATACATGCTCCAGTTCACCAAAATGGCTAGAAAAATTATACATGTGTCCTTGGGTGCATGTTTAGGTCCCATGCCAGGAATGGGAACGAATTACAACTGTACTGGTGTCATGGCTCGTACTCAAACATTTCGAATCTCAGTTTTTTAAGTCCCCATAAATCCTAAACTCACCAGAAAGTCATCAAATGTGGCATGGTGTCACGTCATGGCACATATATGTCGTGGTAAAAACATTGTCCAATTTGGGCCAAGCTTTATTACAAACCTCTTACAAAAACTGGAGCTTCTCTCAAAGAAGCCTCGTGGTTCTGATAGGGAAATGTGTGCCCCTTGTGGGCGATACGTAATCACTGCCTCTTTTCGCCTTGTATTTTCTTCCATGGGCAACATGGAACCACAGGATATCCGTGCTGAAATTTAAATTTATTCAGGGTTTGTTTGGCCTTTTTATACACTAATTGAGTTTTCTAGGCATTTAATGTCCATAATTCACATCTGAACTACAAATACATGCTCCAGTTAACCAAAATGGCAAGAAAGATTATACATGTGTCCTTGGGTGCATGTTTAGGTCTCATGCCAGGAATGGGAACGAATTACAACCGTACCGGTGTCCTGGCTCTTCCTCAAACATTTCGAATCTCAGTTTTTAAGTCCCCATAAATCCTAAACTCACCAGAAAGTCATCAAAGGTAGCAAGGTGTCATGTCATGGCACATATATGTCATGGTAAAAACATTGCCAATTTGGGCCAAGCTTTATTACAAACCGGAGCCTGTCGCAAGAACCCTCGTGCTTTCGATAGGGAAACGTGTCCCCTTTTGGGCCAAACGATAATCACTCCCTCTTCCAGCCTCGTATTTTCTTCAACATGCGACATGGAACAACTGTGATGCGGAGCATCCTATGGACATCACCATGTCAAGAGTCCGTTCGGCGAGTGACACGTGCGACATCTACTTCCCATACACAAAGGTGAATCATCTCCTTTACACGTGCTCACTTGACACCTTCGAGGATGGTATACTACTTGACACTCCACTCGTGTGCATGCATAGGTATTGTTGGAACACTCTGGACGACAAGGAGGAGTGCAAGCGCCAAGGAACAACTACACCATTCGCGAGGGAAGCCTGGAAGCGACGACGGAAGAAACCGGAGAAGTCCCCAGGTCCTGGACATTCGGCCCAGCCCGGACATCCGGCACGACCATCGAAAATCCGGCGTCCATCACAGAACACCACCGAAGCTGGACCACGCCAGCCCGGACATCCAGCTCTTCCCGAGCCGCCGGACATCCGGCTTCCAGCCCGGACATCCGGACAAGTTCATCCAGTGAGCACCGTGACCAGCCCCGTCAGCCCGGACATCCGGCCTGCCAGTCTAGGCATCCAGCTCCCCGTGAAGCCCCAGACATCCTGCCTGACCCCCGGATATCCGGCCCTCCCTGCCTGCGTGTAGTGCTTCTGGGCCGAGGCCCATGTACCCCTTCGCCCCTTAGACTATATATACTTCCCCTCCACCTACGTTTTAGGGTTAGCAAAGTGATAGCTCATTTGATAGAGAGCTTTGCTCCTTGTACCACTCTACTCTTGAGAGAGAGAGAGGGACTACTACTCCTTTTGGAGGCCAAGACCTCCATCTAGGAGAAGATCCTGCGGGATATATCATCAAGACCCCCTCTTGGGTGGCCCCCTTCAAGACCTCCCCATATAGATGAACTTTACCTTGTATCTTTCCTTTGGTTATTCATGTACCTTGTGGATCTTGTGTGTTTGATTGTCTAGTGGATGTGTGATTGGACTTGTTCTTGAGTGTTTCCCCTTGTGTTTTCTCTCCGTTCTTCCCCATTTTCTTCGTGTTCTTCATGGGATTCTCTCCAATCGTGAAAGATCGGCCACCTAGGGTTCTACCCTACATCATCTTGGTATCATGAGCCACGTTGATCACAATTTCGGAGCCCCCTCTCTTTGTTTTCTAGCCTAGTTTTGTTGATTTTGTTCCTAATTCAAAAATTGCCCCACAAAAATAGCCCCCAAATTTTCTTTGTGAGTTGTTGGTTTGATGATGTTTTGTTGATATTGATCCATGGATTTGCTTTGTTTCAAGTGGGTCTAGCATTTCCCCAAGTTTCCCCACTTTCCATCCACGAAATCTCTCCAATTTTGCCCCCGAAATCATCAATTTCCGCCCAAATCGAGTTTCAAAGTCCAAATCCCGATCTGGAATCGTCGGGCCGGACATTCGGGCCTCAGGCCGGACATCCGGCTCCTGGAGCGCAATTTCGTGCGCGGTTCTGGACATCAGGTCCCGAATATCTGGTCCCGACCCCGAATGTCCGACCCCTGGAGCATCAGCCTCCCCTGTTTCACCGTTTTGCCCATAATTTTCACATCCGGAGTCCGATTTTCGCGTTCTTTAGCTTGTTGAGTAGCTATTGACATCCTTTATCCATCTAGACTCCATCAATTTTTTTGCATTTTGGCATCTTTGCCTAGGGCTCCCACCATAACTTCCGCAAAACCACCTTAGCCTTCCCTAACCTAACCCATTTTGTTCCCCATTGCATTTGAGGTTGTTTGAGTTGTGATTCGAGTCTCCTAAGGTGTTTCGGCTACTTAGAGACGATTGCTTATTCATCAACCACCACCATAACTTCCGCATAGGCTTGCCCACCATACACTTCCGCCAACCCAACTTAACCCACTTTTGTTTGTGTTGTGAGTTGTGTCTCCTAAGGTGTTTCGGCTACTTAGGGACCATGCTTCCAACTCCGACACCGTGTATAGTCCACCACCTTACCCTCCACTTCCGCATTGCGTACTCAAAACCCATTGAGCTTCCGCAAAACCACCACCGCATTCCCGCTACCACCATTTGACATTTGAGATTTTGAGTTCGCGGTTTTTCCGTTTCCTAAGGTGTTTTCGCTACTTAGGGACGAGTCGCCATCATCTTGGTATCTACATCAAGAACACCGCCACTCATCATCGCCTCAGACGGTAACCTCCATATCATCTTGGTATTGTGACGCCCTCGATTCAATCGTAGACTAATCATACACGCAGATGTGTACGATCAAGATCAAGGACCCACGGGAAGAAATCACAACGCAACTCTAGACACAAATAAAATAATACAAGCTTTATATTACAAGCCATGGGCCTCGAGGGCTCGAATACACAAGAGTCAGCCGAAGCAACAATATCTGAGTACAGACATAAGTTAGACAAGTCTGCCTTAAGAAGGCTAGCACAAAAGCAACATCGATCGAAAAGGCAAGGCCTCCTGCCTGGGGGCCTCCTAACTAGTCCTGGTCGTCGGCGGCCTCCACGTAGTAGTAGGCACCCTCAGTGTAGTAGCAGTCGTCATCGAAGGTGGCGTCTGGATCCTGGGCTCCACCATCTGGTTGCAGCATCCGGGAAGAATGGAAAGAGGTGGAAAAGGGAGAGCAAAGCAACCATGAGTACTCATCCAAAGTACTCGCAAGCAAGGATCTACACTACATATGCAACATAATCAAAGGGAGGCTGTATATATGGATTGGACTGCAGAAATGCCAGAATAGAGGGGAGAGTCTAGTCCTATCAAAGACTAGCATCTTCAACATCTTCTAGCATCTCCAATGGTCTTGCAGCATTAGAAGAGTATAGAGTAGCATAATATAAAGTAGCAGTGCTGTATCAACCTCGCCCAGAGATTCTTCCTCGACCCCCCTGTGAGAAAGCAATCCCAGAGCCATACTATCCAGTTATCACCTCAAGTATCCAATTCTAGTTGTATCGATCGGGATATAATTCCGAGCGTCCGTTACCGTAGGACAGGCTATCGATAGATGTTTTCTTCCCTGCAGGGGTGCACCAACTTACCCACCACGCTCGATTAACTCCGGCCAGACACACTTTCCTGGGTCATGCCCGGCCTCGGCCAAACGATATGCCGCAACCCGACCTAGGCTTAATAGAGAGGTCAGCACGCCGGACTAAACCTATGCCCCCAGGGGTCATGGGCCATCACCTCGGGAACTCCTGCACGTTGCGTGGGCGGCCAGTGAGCAGACCTAGCTACCTCCTTCAAAAGGCAAGTGCTTACGCAGTCCAACCCGGCGCGCGCCGCTCAGTCGCATGACGGCTATTAAGCTTCGGCTGATGCATACGACGCAGAACGCCCATACTATGCCCATGTGATTGTTAGTGCTATTAGGCCAGAGGCCCCTCGGATCAAATATCCAAATCATAGTGGATTAGGAATGTGCGGTAACAAGCAGAGACTCACAAAAGATGTGACCCCGTCGCCCCATCTCGAGGACTTGCGGCAAGGGCTAAGAATGCCCGGCCACGCCTCGTAATTATCTCGCGGGCACCCTCCAGGACAACCGACTCCTCATCACTCGCAATTAAGCTCGCGCGGGTACCCCTCAGGGCCGACCCATCTTTAGTAACATGGTTCAGTGTAAAGTCATAGTAACCTTCGTAACCGTGTGTCTAACACCAATGGGAAAGTGATGTGCGGTGCCGGGGCCAGGTCTTCGATCCCGTTGGTTGGGTCTTCTGATAATCCAGCGGGGCAGTCGGGATAAAGTGGGGGTCTCTGATGAGTCCCTACCCAGCCTATACTAAATAGTTTAGGATTAGCAGGTAGGTAACAACATCACGTTACAATAAACAGGCTATGCATCAGAATAGGAGCAAACAATAACAGTAACAAAATCTAATGCAAGTATGAGAGAATGGAATGGGCAATCTAATGCAAAGGAAGAAGAGTCGTCGGTGACGTAGTCGATCACAGGGGCAGCATCGGTCTCGGGGTCTACCGGAGAGAAGAGGGGGAAGAAACAGTAAATATAAGCAAACAGATGCAACACTAAGCATAACAAGACGATATGCATAGCTAGGGGTGTTCTAACGCAGTACTACACGTTGCTGACGGAGAGGGAAAACATCCGGAGTGGTTTTCCCGGCATTTGGCTTTTTCCGGAACAAAAGCGAAAGAGAGGGGACGGTTCCATGTTCAGCATGCTAGGGGCATGTGACAGATGAACGGACCACGTATTTGGATTCATTGGATTGTTCTGAGCAACTTTCATGTGGAAAACATTTTCATCCGAGTTACGGATTATTTTATATGATTTTTCAAAGATTTTAAACAGTATTATGAAATTACTTTTAATTCGAAAATACATGTTAAATGTTAGGTGCACCTAGATCTGTGTACACAGAAGTGTACCAGAGGATGACATGTGGGTCCAGAGGGTCCAGTCACCAGTTTGACTAGTTAGAGTTGTCTGGTCAACTGGGTCAAACGGGCCCACATGTCATTGAGTATTAAACTAATCTAATAGTTAATAAGGAGAATAAGCAGGTTAATTGATTCAATTGATTAGGTAATTAATTAATTAACAACATCATATTATATTTGGGGGGGGGGGGTCGGGACCCACATGCAGTGGCACATGGGCCCAACGGGTTATCAGGCGCGGGCATGGGCGCCGGGGTGGACGCCGGGTGTCGGACCCGGGCGAGGCCAGCCTGGGCTGCGACCGCAGGCGGCGGCG
>NC_057799.1:322253284-322260378 GCF_018294505.1 Triticum aestivum
GGGTGCGGCGGGGCGCCGGCCAGGGGGGCTGGGGCGAGGCCAGGTGCAGTGGTGACCGGGGCGGCAACGCGGCCAGCCACGGCGAGCGGAGGCGGGGTAGCAGCAAGGGACATATTGCAAACCCTACAGCGGGGACCCCTCACGCTTGCGTGACACGGAGAGCACCATAGGACAACACCAATAATAAAACATACAACTCAAACCAATCATGATAATCAAATAACCCATAGGACAAAACAGATATACTCAAACATCATAGGATAGCCATACATCATTGGGAAATAATATATAGCGTTGAGCACCATGTTTAAGTAGAGATTACAACGGGTAAGAGAGAGGTTACACCGCTGCATAGAGGGGGGAAGAGTTGGTGATGATGGCGGTGAAGTTGTTGGTGAAGATTGCGGTGATGATGATGGCCACGGCAGAGTTCCGGCGCCACCGGAAGAGAAGGGGAGAGGGGGCCCCTTCGTCTTCTTCTTCCTTGACCTCCTCCCTAGATGGGAGAAGGTTTTCCCCTCTGGTCCTTGGCCTCCATGGCGTGGCAGGGGAGAGAGCCCCTCCAAGATTGGATCTATCTCTCTGTCTCTCTCTGTTTCTGCGTTCTTCGTCGCTGCCCTTTCACCGTTTCGTGTATATATGGAGATCCGTAACTCCGATTGGATTGAAACCTTCGCCGTGATTTTTACCAAAAATTAGCTTTCTTGCGTCCAAAGTTCAGCAGCAACCGCCTTACGGGTGGACCACGAGGGTCCAGGGCACGCCGGCCCCCTGGGGCGCGCCCCCTGCCTCGTGGCCCCCTCGGGCACCGTCTCGCGTTGATTTTACTTCCCAAAAATCATCAATATTCCAAAATAATTCTCCGTCCGTTTTTATCCCGTTTGGACTCCGTTTGATATTGGGTTTCTGCGAAACATAAACATGCAATGAACAAGAACTGGCACTGGGCACTGGATCAATATGTTAGTCCCAAAAATAGTATAAAAAGTTGCCAAAAGTATATGAAAGTTGAATAATATTGGCATGGAACAATCAAAAATTATAGATACGACGGAGACGTATCAGCATCCCCAAGCTTAATTCCTGCTCGTCCTCGAGTAGGTAAATGATAAAAAGATAATTTTTGATGTGGAATGCTACCTAGCATAATCTTGATCATGTATCTAATCATGGCATGAATATTAAGATATGAGTGATTCAAAGCAATAGTCTATCATTTGACATTAAGACAATAATACTTCAAGCATACTAATAAAGCAATCATGTCTTTTCAAAATAACATGGCCAAGGAAAGTTATCCCTACAAAATCATATAGTCTGGCTATGCTCCATGTTCACCACACAAAATATTCAAATCATGCACAACCCCGATGACAAGCCAAGCCATTGTTTCATAATTTTGATGTTCTCCAACCTTTTCAACATTCACGCAATACATGAGCGTGAGCCATGGACATAGCACTATAGGTGGAATAGAATATGATGGTGGGGGTTATGTGGAGAAGACAAAAAAGGAGAAAGTCTCACATCGACGCGGCTAATCAATGGGCTATGGAGATGCCCATCAATTGATGTCAATGCGAGGAGTAGGGATTGCCATGCAACGGATGCACTAAGAGCTATAAGTGTATGAAAGCTCTAACTGGAAACTAAGTGGGTGTGCATCCAACTTGCTTGCTCATGAAGACCTAGGGCATTTGAGGAAGCCCATCATCGGAATATACAAACCAAGTTCTATAATGAAAATTCCCACTAGTATATGAAAGTGATAACTCAAGAGACTCTCTATATGAAGAACATGGTGCTACTTTGAAGCACAAGTGTGGTAAAAGGATAGTAACATTGCCCCTTCTCTCTTTTTCTCTCATTTTTTTATATATTTTTTTATTTAGTTTTTTTGGTGGGATTCTTTGGCCTTTTTTTTATTTGGGCTTCTTTGGCCTCTTTTATTTTTTGTAAAGTCCGGAGTCTCATCCCGACTTGGGGGAATCATAGTCTCCATCATCCTTTCCTCACTGGGACAATGCTCTAATAATGATGATCATCACACTTTTATTTACTTACAACTCAATATTACAACTCGATTCTAGAACAAAGGTATGACTCTATATGAATGCCTCCGGCGGTGTACCGGGATGTGCAATGATCTAGCGTAGAAATGACACCAAAAAACGGACAAGCCATGAAAACATCATGCTAGCTATCTTACGATCATGCAAAGCAATATGAAAATAAATGCTCAAGTCATGTATATGATGATGATGGAAGTTGCATGGCAATATATCTCGGAATGGCTATGGAAATGCCATGATAGGTAGGTATGGTGGCTGTTTTGAGGAAGATATAATGAGGCTTATGTGTGATAGAGCGTATCGTATCACGGGGTTTGGATGCACCGGCGAAGTTTGCACCAACTCTCTAGGTTAGAAAGGGCAATGCACGGTACCGAAGAGGCTAGCAATGATGGAAGGGTGAGAGTGCGTATAATCCATGGACTCAACATTAGTCATAAAGAACTCACATACTTATTGCAGAAGTCTATTAGCTATCAAAACAAAGTACTACGTGCATGCTCCTAGGGGGATAGATTGGTAGGAAAAGACCATCGCTCGTCCCCGACCGCCACTCATAAGGAAGACAATCAATAAATAAATCATGCTCTGACTTCATCACATAACGGTTCACCATACGTGCATGCTACGGGAATCACAAACTTCAACACAAGTATTTCTACAATCCACAACTACCCACTAGCATGACTCTAATATCACCATCTTTATATGGCAAAACTATTGCAAGGAATCAAACATATCATATTCAGTGATCTACAAGTTTTATGTAGGATTTTATGACTAACCATGTGAATGACCAGTTCCTGTCATCTCTCTAAATAAATATAAGTGAAGCAAAAGAGCATTCTACAAATGGCGGTTTTCTATGTGAAGAGAAACAGGCAATCCAAACTTCAAATGATATAAGTGAAGCACATGAAGCATTCTATAAAGCCATACTCAAAAGATTTAAGTGAAGTGCAAAGAGCATTCTATAAATCAACCAAGTACTATCTCATACCAGCATGGTGCATAAAAGAAAAATGAAAACTAAATGCAAAAGACGCTCCAAGATTGCACATATCGCATGAACGAAACGAATCCGAAAACATACCGATACTTGTTGAAGAAAGATGGGATCCCTTCCGGGGCATCCCCAAGCTTTGACACTTGAGTCTCCTTGAATATTTACTTGGGGGTTCCTTGGGCATCCCCAAGCTTGAGCTATTGCCTCTCTTCCTTCTGCTCGCATCGAGACCTTCTTGATCATCGAACACTTCATCCACACAAAACTTCAACAGAAAACTCAGTAAGATCCGTTAGTATAATAAAGCAAATCACTACTCTAAGTACTGTTTCAAACCAATTCATATTTTGTTTTTTCATTATGTCTACTGTAATATAACTTTTTCAAGGCTTAATCCACTCATATAAATTGATAGTTTCATCAAAACAAGCAAACTATGCATCAAAAACAGAATCTGTCTAAAACAGAACAGTCTGTAATAATTTGAACATTCACCATACTTCTGGTACTTCAAAAATTCTGCAAATATTTGTAAAAATAAAAAATTTGTATATAAATACATTGCAAAAAGAATCATAACCGTTTGACGTTCCAGTAAAAAATTAAAAATCGCGCACTACAGCCAAAGTTTCTGTCCTGCACCGTACAAACCAACAAGCATTGTGAACGTCCTAAAGGCAAACCTTGGCACATTTTTTTTATAATACAATGGAATTGTACAGGGGATAATTATTTTTGTTAAAAAGTTTCTGTAATCAAGATTCACAAAGTTTCCGTGAGCATGAACAATGTTCAAGGCTAGCTCCCACTTCACCAATGCTCGTCTTTCTCACTTTCGCTTTTCTTTTTGAAAAGTTTCGGGTTCCCCTCTTTATTTTTTTGTTTTTAAACTATATGAAAGCACTCAACAGAAATAAATGACTCTCTAAAACTTCCGGGTTGTCTCTCTGGTAGCGCTTTCTTTAAAGCCATTAAACTAGGCATATAGTGCTCAAGTAGTGAATCCACCCGGATCCCAAGGTATATCAAAGCCAATTTTAATTAGCAATGATTTGGCATTTAGTAGTGAGCACAAGGCAACATATATCATGCAACAACGAAGTCTAACTCTCTTCCTATGCATCGGCATGTCATAAAAGAACAATTCATGCACACATAGTAAAGGCCAATGCATAGTATAAACAGTTTCTTGCAATTTTATCGTGTTGGAAACATAGAGAGGTGAAGATATAGTTCCTCTCTCATAATAATTGCAAGTAGGAGCAGCAAGCACATGCATATTATATTCATAGAAATCATCATGTGCAATGGTAAAAGGCAACCCATCAATATAATCCTTAATAAGTGCAAACTTCTCTGATGTAGTGTAGTCGGGATAATTCAAAAAGATAATAGGACTATCATGCGTGGGTGCAATAGCAACAATTTCATGTTTAACATAAGGAACTATAGCAAGTTCATCTCCATAAGCATAATTCATATTGGCATCTTGTCCACAAGCATAGCAAGCATCATCAAAACGGGATATTTCAAAAGAATTAACGGGATCATAGCAATTATCATAGCATTCATCCTTCGGTAAGCATGAAGGGAAATTAAACAATGTATGAATTGAAGAGTTACTCTCATTAGAAGGTGGGCACGGGTGATCAATCCGCTCTTCCTCCTTTTGTTCTTCACTCTCCTCCTTCTTTTTCATCCAATGAGCCCACAGTTTCATCAACTTCTTCTTCCATAGATTCCTGCAAAATATTAATCTCTTCTTGGACAGCGGAGACTTTCTCAATAAGTGCATTAATATCGGAATTGTATTCATAATTCTTATAACAATATTTAAGGATAGCTAAATTTTTAGGTCTATAAGTATAGGGGATCAATTGTAGCCTCTTTCGATAAGTAAGAGTGTCGAACCCAACGAGGAGCTAAAGGTAGAACAAATATTCCCTCAAGTTCTATCGACCACCGATACAACTCTACGCACGCTTGACGTTCGCTTTACCGGAAACAAGTACGAAACTAGAAATACTTTGTAGGTGTTTTTGGATAGGATTGCAAGAATATAAAGAGCACGTAAATAAAAAGTAGGGGCTGTTTAGATAAAGACACAACTAAATTAGTTTTAGTAAAGAGCTTTTTGTCACGAGAAAGTTATTTGTCCCTAGGCAATCGATAACTAGACCGGTAATCACTATTGCAATTTTATCTGAGGGAGAGGCATAAGCTAACATACTTTCTCTACTTGGATCATATGCACTTATGATTGAACTCTAGCAAGCATCCGCAACTACTAAAGATCATTAAGGTAAAACCCAACCATAGCATTAAAGCATCAAGTCCTCTTTATCCCATACACAAACAACCTACTTACTCAGGTCTGTGCTTCTGTCACTCACACCACCCACCATAAGCAAATCATGAACATATTGCAAACCCTACAGCGGGGATCCCTCACGCTTGCGCGACACGGAGAGCACCATAGGACAGCACCAATAATAAAGCATACAACTCAAACCAATCATGATCATCAAATAACCCAAAGGATAAAACGGATCTACTCAAACATCATAGGATAGCCATACATCATTGGGAAATAATATATAGCGTTGAGCACCATGTTTAAGTAGAGATTACATCGGGTAAGGGAGAGGTTACACCGCTGCATAGAGGGGGGAAGAGTTGGTGATGATGGCGGTGAAGTTGTTGGTGAAGATTGCGGTGATGATGATGGCCACGGCAGCGTTCCGGCGCCACCGGAAGAGAAGGGGAGAGGGGACCCCTTCGTCTTCTTCTTCCTTGACCTCCTCCCTAGATGGGAGAAGGGTTTCCCCTCTGGTCCTTGGCCTCCATGGCGTGGGAGGGGCGAGAGCCTCTCCAAGATCGGATCTGTCTCTCTGACTCTCTCTGTTTCTGCGTTCTCCCTCGCTGCCCTTTAACCGTTTCGTGTATATATGGCGATCCGTAACTCCGATTAGATTGAAACCTTCGCCGTGATTTTTTTACCAAAAATTAGCTTTCTTGCGTCCGAAGTTGAGCAGCAACCGCCTTACGGGTAGACCACGAGGGTCCAGGGCGCGGCTGCCCCCCTGGGGCACGCCCCCGTGCCTCGTGGCCCCCTCGGGCACCGTCTCGCATTGATTTTACTTCCCAAAAATCATAAATATTCCAGAATAATTCTCCGTCCGTTTTTATCCTGTTGGGACTCCGTTTGATATTGGGTTTCTGCGAAACATAAACATGCAATGAACAGGAACTGGCACTGGGCATTGGATCAATATGTTAGTCCCAAAAATAGTATAAAAGGTTGCCAAAAGTATATGAAAGTTGAATAATATTGGCATGGAAGAATCAAAAATTATAGATACGACGGAGACGTATCACAAGACGATATGCATAGCTAGGGGTGTTCTAACGCAGTACTACACGTTGTAGACGGAGAGGGAAAACATCTGGAGAGGTTTTCCCGGCGTTTGGCTTTTTCCGGACAAACGAAAGAGAGGGGACGGTTCCATGTTCAGCATGCTATGGGCATGTGACAGATGAACGGAACACGTATTTGGATTCATTGGATTTTTCTGAGCAACTTTCATGTAGAAAACATTTTCATCCGAGTTACGGATTATTTTAAATGATTTTTCAAAGATTTAAACAATATTCTGAAATTACTTTTAATTCGAAAATACATGTTAAATGTTGGGTGCACCCAGATCTGTGTACACAGAAGTGTACCAGAGGATGACATGTGGGTCCAGAGGGTCCAGTCAGCAGTTTGACTAGTCAGAGTTGACTGGTCAACTGGGTCAAACGGGCCCACATGTCGTTGGCTGTTAAACTAATCTAGTAGTTAATAAGGTAAATAAGCAGGTTAATTGATTTAATTGATTAGGTAATTAATTAATTAACAACATTATATTATTATTTTTTTTGGGGGGGCGGGACCCACGTGCAGTGGCACATGGGCCCAACGGGTTATCGGGCGCGGGCATGGGCGCCGGGGTGGACGCCGGGCGTCGGACCCG
>NC_057799.1:322260700-322292895 GCF_018294505.1 Triticum aestivum
AGGTGGGGTGGTGGCCGGGGCGGCGACGCGGCCAGCCACGGCGAGTGGAGGCGGGGCAGCAGCAAGGGGCGCGGCGACAAGCGCGCGGCAGGGGTCGAGGCTGCAGGCGGCGGCAGGGTGCAGCAGCGTAGGAGGTGAGCGTCAGGGAGCAGTGGTCGAGGGGCTGTGCAGGCGTTGCCGAAGCGGCTCGAGTAGGGCGCGGTCGCGCAGGCATGTGGACGAGTGAGGCGAGGCCGTGCGAAGACTGCGGACACAGCCACGATGATGAGGACGAGGCACGGCGACCTATGGGCACGTGCACGCGATGCTGGTGGCCCGACGACGGGTCGGTGAGCGCGTCGACTTGGGCTACGTCTGGCGGCGGCTACGGGTGGTGTTCGGCAACAGGAGCAGAGGAGAAAAGGGGAGGGGACGTGCGGCTCACCGGGAGCCTGTAGGTGTGCAAAAGGCAGCTTGGGGAAGGCTCGCTGGCGCCGAAACCATCGCCGGAGTGCGTCGGAGTAGAAGAAGGAAAAGACGAGGCATGGTGGCGATGCAGAGGAGGAAGACGGCCTTGGGGACGACGTTCGGGGGCGTCCGGCGCCGCGCGGCTTGACGGGAAGGCGTAGCCGACGGAGGTGGAGTGAGCGGACAGGTCAGAGAGGCAAGGCGGCGGTCATGGCTATGCGGACGGCGTCGGCGTAGCCATGTCAGCGCTGGGGCGCGGGCGGATCTGGAGCGCGAGGGCGAGAGGCGGGAGGAGAGGGCGAGGGGAGTGGGGACTGAGTGGGAGAGGGGATCGAGGGGGCATGACTGTCGTCCTTATCCCCTCGAGGCGACGCCGGCGAGGTGGTTTGACGGGGACGCCCCCCTGTTGCGACCCGGAACAGAGGAACAAGGAGGGGAGGAGGACCGGTATGGGGAGTGGGCTGGATGGGGTGGGCCGGCTGGTGGGTGAAGGTCCAGGGAAATAAGAGGGAGGGCTTCTTTTCCTTTTACTGTTCCTTTGCATTTTCTTTTTAAAACTTTTATGTTTTCTAATTAGTTTTATTTTATTTAATGGTTTATAAAATATGATCTAAGCCCCAAAATTAGTATTAGTAGTTAGGCCACTGCCACAAATAACTTGGCACTTTAATAAAATAGTTTGCATTTATTTCTTATTTAAAATGCATTTAAATAATTTTTAAGCCACTGTTTGAATTACTTTAGGGCATTAAACCACTTTCCAAAGATGTTGGTTCACAACCATAACTAGTTATGGAGTAGTTGCCACACTTTGAACATTTTAGTTTGCATGATTGAGAATTTTGAATTTTTGACTTTATATTGGATTTGAATTTGGATTGTGATTTGGATCCAGTGAAGATTAGCAATAGTAATGTGATGACATGGCACCTTTAACAGGGGATTACTGTAGCATGACACTGGGGGTGTTACAGGTATCGTGGTATCCCTCCATTGTATTTTCCCTTGACATTGTATTGTTAACCCCTAGCCTATTTCTCTTCACTTGCCTATCGAGACTAGCCATTTGAGTATTGCCGACAACATTACTTGTGCACATTAGTGATCCACAACATCCATTGCATATATACCATATCATATTGGTATCATCTTGCTATCATATCATCTCTTATGTCACAAGTTTGTTCCCGCATATACACTATTGCTATCTTGGTTTGTGCATTGTGCAAAAGTAGCCATATCAAAAAAGAATAAAGCTTTTAAGCAAAGAAAAAGAGTGAACAAGGAGCTTGTAAGCAAGAGCCATAGCATCATACTACATTGCGCATAAGATTGTCATATCCGATCATCTTGGATCATCTTGAGAGAAACACCGGGAACCATACATACATAGCATACTTGGGATAGAAAGTTTATACATTTTGCGTATCATAGGTTGTGCACAAGTGTCGTATCCGCCTATTGAGCAATCGTGCTAGAGTCTCTCTTGAGTTGTGCAACACGAGCGATTTCCGTGGACTCCACATTTTGGGCTCATCCCTTGGTTGCACGACCCCATTTATCTATCCGTGTGTGCGTTTCTGTGTGCCATTCATTGCGGTTGGTCTACTTGTTGCACTTGCAAATTTGTGAATCTCTTTCAACATTATTGACTCTTGCTAACATTTTGCATTAAATTTTTGTGCCACTGTCCTCACCGAGCTACTCCATAAGCTTTAGTTTGTAGGTGTGAGTGAACAAGTCTGGTACCAATTCCACTATTCTTTCATCTCACATTGAGTGAAACAGGATACATCCTCAACTTTGGGAAAAGGTAACTTGGTATTGTTTATCTCATTTCCTACTCACCTCTACTCGAGTCTTGTGATGGATAGGCAAGGCATTTCACCTTCGGTCTACAACAACAACGACGAGTTCGATGCCACGAGCAACTCCAACAACGCCAAGATGCAAGCTCAAATGGAGGAGATCAAAGCCCTCATCAAGTCGTACAAGCGATCTTCCTCATCTTCAAGAAGACGCTCAAGGGAACATGCCTTCGAGCTACCATCGCCGGCAAGATAACATCGGCATCGACACAACCACCGACAAGAACGTGAAGGTCAAGAGCTCAACACCAACAACCGCTTAATGACTTCACCATCTCCCTTGGCATGGCATCTTCGCCAACAAGCACCTCAAGACTACGCTCAAGAGAAGCTCCCCAAGCTCAAGTCCGCGACTTCCACGAGCTACTACGACCTTGACACCGACCACATGATTCCTTTCTATGGGACTCAAGAACCCGAGGAGTATCTCGAGTGGGAGCGACTAATGGACGACTACCTCAAGCTACATCAAGTTCCTCCCGAAGATCAAGTGAAGTGCGCCACAAGAAACTTCCACGACTACGCACACACATGGTGGCTTCACACACCTTCGGAGAGCTATGACATGAGTTGGCCCAAGACGAAGAGAGCTTTGCGGCGAGAGTTCGTGCCTCCAACCTACACAGAACAACTTCTACACCAATTGGAGAACACCATCCAAGGATCCAAGTCCATCGACGCGTACTTCAAGGAGATGAAGAATGCCTTGCGACGAGCCGGCATGGACGACCCCATGTCAATGAAGTTCCACTTCATGATGGGATTGCACAATGACATCTCCAAGACTATCTTCCTCGAGAACTACAAGTCCCTCAACGACAACTACATTGGTGCTCTCAAGGAAGAACAAGAACTCATGAAGGCCAAGGCTTCTCCACCCCAAGCACACTTCTCGAAGACCAAGCTCCAAGACGACGAGCATGAGGCTAGTACCACCAAGGTGGCCAAGCCCGATGAGCTCCAAGAGGATGCTCCCAAGTTCGACTTCACCGCCATCCCTCTTTGTGGCATTGACAATGCCGAGTCTACCATGACTCTTTTTCAAGATGGTGCGGTGACGAGTACGACTAAGGAGACCTTCAAGGACCAAGCTTTGGAGGCGAGCGACATGGTGACGAGCAAGGATGATGCTTCCATCTTAGGAGGTGAGAGTGATGATGTGCCATCTTCAGCCTTCATCCACGGCGACGATGACGAGATGATCGAGCATGGGATTTTCCCTTCGGTCATGGAGGAGAGTGATGATGTGCCATCTTCGGCCTTCATCCATGGCGACGGCGACAAGATGGTTGAGTATTTCACTTCGACCACAGTGACGTATGATGATTTGAGTGACTTTTGCCACCATATTGAGAGTGAGAGTGACTTCACCACTAGCCCCATATATGATGTGTTACCCCAATTCCCATGTGAGGAGAGCCACAACCCCCACCACTTTAGTGAGATGAGTGACTCCACCATATGTGAGTTTGAGTGCACCTATTTTGAGAGAGTGAGTGAACCACCACATAGAGAGAGTGAGGTAGTTGATAGGGCGTGTGAGGCCACTATGATTTCAAACGACTTAACCTCTACCTCTATTGTGTCTTCTCATTTGGTGCTAGGTCCCATATATGATGACGCGCCGATTCGCGATGTCTACGTCCTTCCTTTGGACAAGACAATGGCCATGGTGGAATATGATGCACCCACCCACATGGTTCCATCAAGATGAACATGACCACCATTTGGTCTTTGCCACCTCACCTACACCACTTGAGTGGAATGAACAAGCTAACATAGGTGAAGGTGATGCTCTAGTCCCACTAGTGGACATTCTTGACATTGATTGCTTGCATGATGTTGATCCACCTAGTACCATGATTCATGCTAGTGCGACTTCCTTATGTGATGATTTCTTGCCCATTTATGATGAGTATGATGATTCTCATGTGGAGTCTATTAGTTGTGATGCCATGTTACATAGGATTTGTTTTGACAATTCTTTAGGTCACATCATGTTTGACAACCCGCTTGACTTGTCATATGCTATGAATGAGATCAATCATATGTCATATTTGCAATCTCATCATAGTGACTATGCATATGCCATTAAAATTAATCCAATTTGCACTTGTGGCATAGATGACAAGCCCATGGTTATTGGCATTTGTTTTCTTGTGATGATATTGATATGCTCCCTTTGCATCATTTATCTCATATGCCATGCCATGACTACCTAGCTTCGGATATGCATTGTTTTGGATGTTGTCCATTTTCTCCACATGATATTTCCACTATTGCTCATGAGGAGACCCCCATAGTTTCCTCATACATTTTAGGAGATTTTGATTCATCCCATTCATTGCATGATTCCAATACTTGTGTGCACAATATGCTCCCCATGAATAAACATGCTATTGATGTGCCATATACTTCTATGCTAAATTTGCATCCTCATCGTGTCATACACAATAACTATTCTTTCATGATGGATGACATGTTCTTATACCATGCATCAAATTTCTTTGAGCGATGCTTATCTTGTACTAACTCACACGTGCACATACACATCATGATGGATGATGTGTACATTTACCACGTGCACAATTTCTTTGGTTTGTGTCTCTTTTGTGTAGGTGCCCAGGAATACTTGTCAACCTTGCAATCCCAAGAGTTGACAAAACGAGCTCTAGAGAGCAATGATGACTTGGGATCCCATGGATTGCCTTTCACACCGCTCTCTTCGCGCATTTCTTCTGCATGGCCCTCACTTGGCTATGGGTTATTGTCCACTACATATTATATGCCCATCTTGCCATGTTCACTTTGCATGATATGCTCATTCCTATGCCATTGCCATGCATTTGTGACCCATGCTTTGCATTACACATGATGATTGATTATAGTACTTGTATGTGTATTTGCAAGCTTGGTGGAGATATTGCTTGTTATTGCCATGTTTGCTTTGTGCCCCATGCCTATGATGATATTATGATCTTGCTTTGTGTTTGTGCTTGCGATATGTCATGTGCATTGTCTATGCCTATTATTTGCTCACATGACATGATTGCCATGATTTCCTCTAGTATGTTGCATCTTCGCACTACAAGTCTGATGGTTGCTTGCCTTGTTGCATCACCGATGATTCATACTTGCTCATTTCATGCGGTTGATGACAACCATTACCATGCTTTGCACATGATTGTTCTTGATTCTTGTCATATATCTCCATATGTTTCCTCTCTCATTCTAGATGATTTGACATGTATTGAGTGCAACAATAATTTTGATCCTTCTAATGAGATTACCCCCATAGCATTCTCACATATATTTGGAGATTTTGACATATTTCTTGTGAACCATGCTTGTCTTACCTCTTTGCACCATATACCTAGTGCCATGAATATTGCCATTGTTGCATCATATTATTCATGCACTTGTGCTTCTAATATTTATGTGCAAAACAAGAGAACCATCATGATGGATGATGTGTTTATCTACCATGCGCATACCCTGTTTGTTTTGTTGTGTGCATGTGTAGGATACTTGGACTTTGTGTCGACTTCCTCTTCACGTGAGTTGGCCATTCGAGCTCTTGAGAGCGAGACTCATACATTCGACCACGACTCACTTCTACACCACCTTTCCTACCACTTCGGCATTGTGAAGAATGCACAAGGACACGCCTTCAAGGTGATATCTTTGTTGAGCATGGATATTGCGGATCATACTACTTGTGTTGCTTGCACCATGAGACTTATTGTTCATCTTGGACCACTTGATTGCACACATGTTAGAGATCTTTCTTCGACTTGTCATTTTCACCATTCCATGCATCATGATATATATGCCTTGTGTGTTGCATCCAATTCTTGGACTACTTGCTACTATCATATGGTTGGTTGCACCAAAATCACTTCTTCACATATGCTATGTCCCATTGCTTGTCACATGATTGACTTGATTGCCTCACACATGATGAACAATTGCTCTTTCTATTGTGTTGAGTGCCACACTATGTTCACTACACCCTATGCACATTATGCTTGGATTGTCTTGCACTTGACCTATGTGTTTAGACATCTCATTTTCTTTGGTGTTGTGAATGATTCATATGCCTACCATAGACCTTTCATTGAGCAATTTGTGAACGCTTGCTATGAACTTGAGGTAGATGCTTCTTCTCTTGTTACACATATTTGCATCACTACCTCACATTTACATGCTTGTCCCCATGATACCTTTGCTTGTGCTCGATTGATATGCTTACATGCCATGCCACAATCCTTTGTCACACCATATGCTTTGCATGATGACGACACTTGTTTGGTGACTCACCTCTTGAATGCTTGGTTTTGGACTAACGCTAACCACATTTGTTTTTCCAAGTGTTTGTTGTCCTTACTCCTTTTGAAGGAATCACAAGACGGTGCGACATTGGAGAGTGCCCATTTCAAGCTTCAAGATGACAAGTACTTGGTGAACGTCCACTTCTACACAGCGAAGCCATCTCTTTCCCATGGTGATTTGGTTTTCGATCCGAGTTCTGATCTTTCCCAAGGGAGGGGAGATGATGTGCAGCATCCTATGGACATCACCATGTCAAGAGTCCGTTCGGTGAGTGACACGTGCGGCATCTACTTCACATACACAAAGGTGAATGATCTCCTTTACACGTGCTCACTTGACACCTTCGAGGATGGTATACTACTTGACACTCCACTCGTGTGCATGCATAGGTATTGTCAGAACACTCCGGATGACGAGGAGGGGTGTAAGCGCCAAGGAACAACTACACCATCCACGAGGGAAGCCTGGAAGCGACGATGGAAGAAACCGAAGAAGTCCCGAGGTCCCGAACATCTGGCCCCAGCCCGGACATCCGGCCCGACCACCAGAAATCCGGCGTCCATCACAGAACACCACCGAAGCTGGACCACACCAGCCCGGACATCCGGCCAAGGGCCCGGACATCCGGCTCTTCCCGAGGCGCCGGACATCCGGACAAGTCAATCTAGAGAGCACCGTGACCAGCCCCGTCAGCCCGGACATCCGGCCTGCCAGCCCGGGCATTCAGCTCCCCTTGAAGCCCCGGACATCCGGCCCTCCCTGCCTGCGTGCAGTGCTTCTGGGCCGAGGCCCATGTACCCCTTCGCCCCTTAGACTATATATACTTCCCCTCGACCTACGTTTTAGGGTTAGCAAAGTGATAGCTCATTTGATAGAGAGCTTTGCTCCTTGTACCACTCTACTCTTGAGAGAGAGAGACTACTACTCCTTTTGGAGGCCAAGACCTCCATCTAGGAGAAGATCCCGTGGGATATATCATCAAGACCCCCTCTTGGGCAGCCCCCTTCAAGACCTCCTCATGGAGATGAACTTTACCTTGTATCTTTGCTTTTGTTGTTCATGTACCTTGTGGATCTTGTGTGTTTGATTGTCTAGTGGATGTGTGATTGGACTTGTTCTTGAGTGTTTCCCCTTGTGTTTTCTCTCCGTTCTTCCCCGTGTTCTTCGTGGTATTCGCTCCAATCGTGAAAGATCAGCCACTGAGGGTTCTACCCTACATCAAACTGGAGATTCGCGCTGAACTTTGAAATTATTCAGGGTTTGTTTGACCTTTTTTATTCATTAATTGAGTTTTCTAGGCATTTAATGTCCATCATTCAAATCCAAACTACAAATACATGCTCGAGTGCACCAAAATGGCTAGAAAAAACGTACATGTTTCCTTGGGGTGCATGTTTAGGTCCCATGGAACGAATTCAACCGTCTCGCCGTCCTGGCCTGGCCACAAACATTGCGAATCTCGGTTTTTTAAATGTCTGTAAATCCAAAACTCACCAGGAAATCATGAAACTTGGCATGGTGTCGCTACATGGTATATATAATTGTCCAATTTGGGCGAAGCTATATTACAAGCCTTTTACAAACCGGAGCCTGTCGCAACCCTCATGGTTCCGGTAGGGAAACATGCCCCTCTTATGGGCGAAACGATAATCGATGCATCTTCTCGGCTTGAACTTGTTTTCTACAGGCAACATAGAATAACAGGAGTGTCGGGCTAAAATTTGAAACTGTTCAGGGTTCGTTTGGCCATTGTATTTATATTACTAATTACTAAGTTTTCTATGCATTTAATGTAGTCCATAAATCAAATTTGAACTACAACCACATGCTCTAGTGGAGCAAAATGGGTGGGAAATCGTACATGTGTCGTTGGGTGCATGTTTAGGTCTCGTTTAAGGAATGAGAATGAATTACAAACTTGTCATCGTCCTGAAACAATGAGAATCTCGGTTTTTAAATCCTAGTAAATAAAAAAGTCACCCAAAAAACATGAAACTTGGCATGGTTTCATGACATGGCACATATATGCCGTGGTAAAAAATCGTCCAGTTTGAGAAGAGGCGCACACATTCATAGCCAACGAAGTCCTTTTCGAAACAAAAAGCTGACACGTTAATATCGCAAACGGTTGTATTATATTTACCGTGTCGAAATTTAACACACTCGGTGGCGTGCGTGCAACTGTTTGATTAGATGGGACGAGCGCGAGAAGTCCGCCGTGCAGGTTCGACGGGACGTGTGCGAGCAGTCCGCCGCGCAGGCTTGACGGGACGCGTGCATCTTGTCCACCTCGCAGGCTCGACGGGACACGTGCGAGCAGCAAGGCCGCCCATGCTCACCAGGAAGCGAGCTCTTTCACCTCCATGCACCAGCCGCCGCCCGCCTCCCTCACAACTTCTCCATTAATGGGTTAATTAAAGCACCTGGACGGAGGGTGTTTGCTTGTGATCCCATGGCAGCATTTTCTTTGTTCGTGTTTTCAACTAGTATTCCGCCCTAATTTAAATTGCCACATAGGGCAATGGATAATGCGACCACAAATAAAATGGCAACGGATAATATGACGACAAATTTACAATGGCGCACATAATAATTGTCTTACATATTCTGGATAATTTAAAATGCCTCATGTGGCAAAGCCCGGAAGACACAGGGGCAAGAGAAGAAGGAAATTGCGGACAACGATCTAGGTCGCTACTGTCTCTACTCGTCAGTGGATCACCGGCGGCGAAATCCTCCAGCTCCTTCTTCAATTCCTCACGACTTTTCTTGAAAGCAGCCACGGATTCCTCCACCTCCTGCTCGCGCTCGATCCGGAGCTTCCTCAAGCGACCCAACAGTTCGTCGACAATCGCTTTCAGTGTCATCTCCGAGGCACTGCTCTGCTCATGCAGCATCTTCCAGCCGGCGGCCTCCTCCTCCTTCTCGGCGACCAACTTGAGGAGCTTCGCATTGTCATCCATAAGTTGCTCGACGAGGCTGGTCGCCTTATCAACCGAGGCATCGCTGATCTTGAGCTGCTTCATCAAGCCGTCGACCAGCTCCTGCTGCGTAGTGACGCTAGCAAGAATGTCGTCATCGCCGGGGAAGGATTTCAGGAACACCGGCTCGTCGCGATGGCTGATGCCGCGAATGCGCTTGTGAGAGCTCTCGCGTGCCCGTGAGAGCTCGTTCGGGGGCTCCGTGGCGCGCTGGGACATCTCTGCTGCGGCTACGGCTTCGTGGCAGGACCTCTCTAGTGCTTCTACGGCCTTGGTCTTTGCTGCCTGGTTATATGTCCACCCTAAACTCCTCCTACCGGTCATGGTAGAACGACTTGATAGAGAAAACCAGTTTTGTGGGTGAAGAGGAGAGGAACTGTGAAGTAATTTTCGAGTGGGTATTTTTTATAGACCGGTGCTAAGTGTGAACACATATTAGTTTGATAGGTGTGAACAGATTTGCAATTACTTATTGCGTTGTAATCAGCAATATGACGAGAAACAAGGTCAAAATTTATTGATGGCAGAAGGTTGAACACGTGGTTGCTCGCCGTTGAGGCGGCCGCGGCGTGCTCTGCTCTGGAGTCCCTGCGCGCTCTGCTCGCCGTTGAGGCACAGTTACAATGGCAACTGTTGATAATTCTTAATAATTGTCTTACATATTCAGGATGATTTAAAATGCCAAATGCGGCAAGGCCCAGAACACTCACGACCTACACATGCATACAATTATAATAAAATATAAGCTAAATGGCTGAGCTGGCGGCCTTCCAACGATGGTCTTCTCGGACTCCATGATTAGCATAGCACCCTTGCGGCCGTTCACTCCGAGTGTCCCGACCCGCCTCCGCCTACGGAGCTGCTGGCGCTGGGAGGCTCTTGGGGCTATTGGGCCTCTTCCAGAAGAGCTTGACAGCGTGCAATCATGCGCATGACAACTCCGCGGAACAGCTCTGGATCTTTTGCATGGTGGATGGTGTGACGCCCCAAGGCCGACGCTTCAGAAGACTTCCATATTTTCGTGATCAACCGTGTGTTTCTTTTGTGCTTGCTCTTTTATTTTTTGCATTGCATCATGTCATCATGCCATCATGTCATTAATCTTTGCATCTCAACTCAACTAATAAATTGCATAGATGGTTGATCTATTTAAATCGAGGGAAGGGTGACTTCTCTTTATAACATATCCTCCCAATATTAGGGAGCTATATTAAATATTTCTTTAATTTGGAAATCACCATAACACACTTGCAAATTATCCCAATGCCTTTGTTATCTTAATTCTTGGTCTCCAACTTTGCCATATATTCTTTCATCATATTCCGGAGCTCCACCAAAAATCCGAACATTTTTGGACCTTCCCAACCCTCACTTCCTATTCAAATCATTTGAATTTAAATCAAATGAGTTTGAATTTAAATCTTTCAATCATGGCCTTTTCTATTTTCTCGGAACAAGCACATTTTGTGAGTCCGGGAAAATTATCCGCGTGTCCAACTTCTTCCCCTAACCTCCCTTTCTTTTCTTTCTTATCTCTGTTTTTTTATTTTCTTTAGAGTGAGAGAGAGAAGAGAGCCTGCAGCCCAGCCGGCGCCCCCACCAGCTCTAACCCTAGCCCGCACCCTACTCTCCTCCCTTGCGCCGCCACTCCCTCCTCTCGATCTCTCCCTCTCCCTCGCTCGTGCCACCATCCGCAGAGAAAGAGAGAGAAGCGAGACCCCTAGAGCCAACCACCCCGCGGCCCCGCGAGCTCGTCTCCCCGCACGGCCATGGCACCGCCGGCCTCCATGGCCACGCCTTCGCCAAGTGCCAGCGCAGCCTCGCCGCATCCTGCCCTTCGCCGTCATCGCCGGACCCGCACCGTCCTCTGCATCCTCTACGGCGACCAGGAGCCACCACGCCCGCGCGTCTCCTCCACCAGCAGCCTGCAACGCCCGAGGGGAGCCGAGCTCCTTCCGGTCCCCATGGTGGCTGCTTCCCCTGCCCCGAGCTTCCCGGCAGCCGGCGTCCAAGTCCCGCGCCCCCATGACCTCGCTGCATCTCGCGCCGCTGCTCATGGCCTGCAACCAACCTCCTCCTCCACCGTCAAGTCCACCATTCCCCGTCGTACCGTCGCTGGATTTCACGCCCAAGGCCGCTGCCACCTCACCTTCGGCCATGCCTTTGCCTTCCTGTACTGTTGTTCGCTGCATGCCAAGACCACCCCCGCGGAGTTTGACAAGTACCACTATGACCCGTGTGTGATTATGCGGATTCGCCAAGTACCCCACCGGCAAGACCGACGCCTGAACAAGCACACCGGCTCTGTGGTTTTCGGCAAGTCCCTCGACGACCGGCGCTTAGTACCACTACGTTTGCCATGTATGTCTACCCCAAGACCGGACCGACAAGTACCCCGACAACGTGTGTACCTCTACCGTCGACCCCGTGGGCGTCAAGTTCCTCTATGAAACGTGTACCACTACGCCCAAGTTCCACTACAAGATGTGCCACTATCGTCATCGTGTACCACTACCTCCACTACCGTCGCGAGAACGACTACTTCCACTACCTTCGAACCCGATCCGCTCCGAAAAGGCACGCTTCGAAGGTATAACCCCGAGACGACATCCGTGGACCGAATCCATGTGTTGTATGAGATGCACCCTATGTTTGGACCGTGTCCGAATTGTTCCTTGCACGTTCGCCGTAAGCCATGCCACCGACATGTGGGACACCCGGTATCCGGGATCACTCCCTGTCATTCTTGCAAGTTTCGCGCACCCACACTTGTTCCTTTGCACCAGCATCTCATCGAGTTGCCGGAACCGGGATGTTGCCGTGGCACCATTTCCGTTTCACCGCCATGGCACCCTTTTCCTTCCGCCATGGCGACAAATGCCTCGTATCATGCTCATGTCAACATTTCCATAAAATTGCTTAAAACTTGCATATGTCATCCGCATCATGATAATAACATTTAAAATGTTTAAAATTGTTGTTTGCTTTAAATTGCTAAATGACATATGGGGATTTTCCAGAATTGTTATTTGTTATTTCCGGCCTCATTTAAACTTGCCTAAATATATAGTTTTATTATGCTTCACCTATTGCCATGCTTAACAACATTTAATTTTGTTGGGTACATAAACGGGAGAGAACTAAATAATTGATGTGGTGTTTTGTCAATATGCAACTCGTTGCATATTGAGCTCCACTTAATTTGTAGTATTGTTTGTTGCATTTTGCCATGCCATGCCTCATTTAAACCGGACATGCATCATACTTGATTGTGCATCATGCCATGTTTATGATTGTGTGTTTACCATGTTGTTTGCTTCTTTCCGGTTTGCTTCTCTCGTTAGCTTCGATTTCGTTCCAGAGTTGTGAGGGTTCGTTCGACTATGTCCGTTTGTCGTCTTCATGGACTTGATCTTCTTCCTAGCGGAATTTCAGGCAAGATGACCATACACTCGAAATCACTTCTATCTTTGCTTGCTAGTTGTTCGCTCTATTTCTATGCCGCACTACCTACCACTTGCTATATCATGCCTCCCATATTGCCATGTCAAGCCTCTAACCATCCTTTCCTAGCAAACCGTTGTTTGGCTAAGTTACCGCTTTTGCTCAGCCCCTCTTATAGCGTTGCTAGTTGCAAGTGAAGATGAAGATTGTTCCATGTTGGAACATGGATATGTTGGGATATCACAATATCTCTTATTTCAATTAATGCATCTATATACTTGGTAAAGGGTGGAAGGCTCGGCCTTATGCCTGGTGTTTTGTTCCACTCTTGCCGCCCTAGTTTCCGTCATACCAGTGTTATGTTCCTTGATTTTGCGTTCCTTCCGCGGTTGGGTGTTATGGGAACCCCTTGACAGTTCGCTTTGAATAAAACTCCTCCAGCAAGGCCCAACCTTGGTTTTAACATTTGCCACCTAAGCCTTTTTCCTTTGGGAGTCGCGCTCCCGAGCACTACAAAAAAATACACTTCCGTGATGATACGTGTTTGTCATAGTAGGTCGCGTTTTTTGTCATGCATGTACATCCATGACAAATTTATGACAGAATCAAGATAGTCATACCTGTGCTGTCGTAGAAGTGTTCCATGACATTACCAAAATTATCATCACGGAAGTGTCCACTTCCATGACGATAAATCGCGCGTCACAGAAGTGCTTTCGTCAAGGGTGACCGACACGTGGCATCCACCGTAATGGAACGCCGTTAAGCTATCGGGTCGGGTTTTGGATCCGATAACCCGTTAACAGCCCCGACCAATGGGGAGTTTCCACGTGTAAAATCATCATTGGCTGGAGGAAACACGTGTCGGCTCATCGTTGGGATAGATGTCATCCACTCATTGGACAGAAGGCGCCTATGATACGTCGACACGTGGCACGGCCCAACAGAGGACCATTCCTGTGAAAAGGCTGGCCCGTTTGACTTGGTTAAAAGGTGGTGGGCCGACCCATGGAAAGCCTGTTAACGGCCTGTTCGCATATAGCCCATTTACAGCCCGCTAACCCAAGGCCCGTTACGCCCTATCCGAATTAGGCCCGGTAGCGTCATCTGGGCCATCCAATATGATTCTAGCCCACTTTCACTTCTGGCCCATGTATGGCCCATGACGTCTTTCGGCCCATATGAGGCCCTATGTAACTCTTGGCCTATTAACGGCCCGTGGTGAAACTGGCCCGTAATGAACAGTGTATCACTTTACACCCATTAACGGCCCGTGGTGAACTGGCCCGTAATGAACAGTGTATCACTTTATACCCATTAACGGCCCGTTATTCCATTGGGCCGTTTCCAGCCCATGTTATCTCTCGGCCTTCTCAGAGCCCATTTATTCTTGGGCTCATCTCCAGCATTCGTTTACTTACGGCCCGTTACTGTAATTTTCTGCTTGTGGGCCAAATTCAGCCCGTGGTTATAGTCGGCCCGTTTGTGGTCCGTTAATACGTTGGGTCGTTTTCATAGCATCATCAAATACGGCCTATTAACGATGGCCCGTCATGGTCAGCCCATGAACGGATGATTCCAACTCTAGCCCGTTTACGGCCATAATGCGGTCTATTTGGCCCATGTTTGGCCAATCGATCATACGGCCCGTATAAGGCCCATTGATGATACGGCCCGCAGAAGGCCCATTGTTTCTACGGCCTGTAGAAGGCTCATTGTTTCTACGGACCGTAGAAGGCCCACTGTTTCTACGGCCAGTAGGAGGCCCAGTGTCACTACAGTAAATATTAGCCCATGGTTATTGTGGCCTAGTTTAAAAAATTAGGTTATTGCAGCCACTAGCTAACCGCGGAAAAAGAACTGCAATGACTACAAGCAAACAAATAAACAAGACAACAAGGAAATAAATAAGCAAGCAACTAACGCTAGGCTATCACGGCTATTACACATATTACATCCACTGGGCATCAAAGTTCGCCACCAGTGCAAATATATGGAACAAAGCAGCATATCATATACACTGGTTGTCAAAGTTGGCGACCAGCGCAAATAAACGCCACAGCAAAACAAATCCAGAACTGAAACCACTTCAGAAGATCTCAAGAAACAATATCCTGGGTACCCATAATGCTGGCAAGATTCTTAGCAAGCTTATTAACTTTCTCTTGTTTGGCGCTTAAATCCTCCAGCGCTTGCTGTTGCACCAGAAAATATGCATCTGAATTCTGCAGGGACTTCCTCAGTCCTTCAGCTTCCTGTCGCAGCACATCTGATCGATGTATTTCAACTTGAAGTTGAGACTCAAGAAGACGAACTGATTCAGGAAGCGAGTTCGAAGAGCTTGTGCCAGCAGTAGTGGCCAGTAACTCGAACACTACATCAAGACAGGACTTTTGGGTTCCCTCACTGTCGTCAAGATAGTTTTTATCAGCTTTCTTGGAGACCAACAGGGATGTCTCACTATCTTGAACCTTATCTGCATTACTTCCTTTACCATTGGATAACGCGGTACTGTTATCCAATATTTTTTCCGCATTCTAAAAGAGAAACAAGCAGACACATCACATGTTTACCATGTTGTATATGAAACTCATTTTGGTAAATGAGTTCAGTAGTAAAGTGGACAGGATAACAGCATGAAACAAACATATATCTATGTACCATGGTCACTTTATGGTCCATATCATTCTAGTTTTTGTTGCCAAATCAAGATAGAGACACAGTTCAAATAATATTTGTTCAAGACAAAGTAGAATAGACAGAATATAAATGTGGGTAACTATAGAGCAATAACAACACTTGTAATGTGCATGACATGAGAACATAACTGTTTATTCAATTGAAACTGAAACCAACATAGAGCAGGTTACAACAGCAAACCAGTTAAAGAAACAGGTTTAAAACATACCTGTTGCGCCATTGGAGTTTCAATTCCATCCTTCAAATTTGAAAATAGTTGGTATGAGTAAATACAGTAATGCAAGAGCAAAGGAGTATGAACCATAGCTACAGAACCTGACCTGAGAACAAATCTTCTTCTCCTTTAAGCATTGAGTAGGGATTCTGAGTGGTGGTCCTCGTGCTTTGGGCACTGCAGTTCCCTTACTAACTGCTCGTGTTTGGGTGCTCTGTGGTGGACACGGTGCTGTGTCAACTGGAACTGGGTTACTATCTGCCGGGGTTGGGGTTAGAAGGGGTGTAGCTGGTTCTTTGTCCAACTTGGTAGGGGTACAATCTGCGAGAGTCTGGCTTATGTGTGGTGGATCTGGTCCTTGGGGAAGTACAACCATGGTTCTATCTGCATCAACTGGTAGCACTATCTTTTCTAAAGACCGTGTTGTTACTCCCTTAGATACTGCCATCACGCTCTCCAATTCAAATGGCTGATAAATAAGAAAAGTAATTGAAAGTATAGACATTGTATGATAGACAGGTGCAATGGATAGTGGGGAATAGAAGAGGGCATGAAATAATTCATATTTATGTTGTCTAACCAAACAGGATAGCATGACACAATTTCACATATATGATGGCTAACTAAACAGGATAGCATGACACAATTTCACATTATGATGGCTAACTAAAAAAGATGGAAAGACATAGTTCAAAATATGAGACTATGTAAACAGGATGACATGACATAACTATATAATGTGTTTATTAAATAGGTTGGCATGCCATAATTCACATACATTCACGGATAGAATGCCATAATTCAAAATATGATGACTGTAAACACTAAACAGGATGAGATGATATAACTATATGATGTCTTTATTAAATGGGTTGATAGATGATGTGTATCTACTATGTAAACATGATGGCATGGTATAATTCAAATATATGATTTATATAGTAAGCAAGTAAGCAGATGGCAATCCATATATGATGTAAAAACTAAGCAATGCAAGACAACATGCATGACATGGGTAATATAACCCTGCCAAGTTTGAGCATAGACCTCAGGGGGGAAATAGGACTGGTCATCAGTCTCTGAATCCTCCTCTGAGGAGCTCTCTGTAACCAACAAGATGTCTGCTTCAGCAGGTAGCATTGTCTGCTCTGAATACCTTGTTTTCACTCCGGATACTTCCATCACCGCTTCAAATGGCTGATGCACAGGAAGAGTAGTTGAATATACAAACGTTGTCGACAAATGGAACACGTAATACAAAAAATGATAGCATGATATAATTCACATACATGATGATTGGCTAAACAGCATGGCATTGCATAATTCACATATATAATGCCTTTGCAACAAGATAGCATTGTATAATTCACATATATAATATATTGCAACAAGATGGCAATGCATAATTCACATATATGGTAATTAGACACTGAACAGGTGGCATTCACACAAAGCATGTCTAAACTAATCAAATGACATAGCAATGAGAGACACCATACGCACGATATGAGCAACATAACCCTGCCAAGTTAGAGCATACACCTGGGGGGGGATAGAACTGGTCATCTGTCTCTGAATCCTCCTCTGAGGAGCTATCCGTAACCAGCGAGATATGCGCTTCGTCAGATAGCATAGTCTGCTCTGAAGACCTTGTTTTCACTCCAGAATTTGCCATCACCGTGTCAAATGGCTAATGAACACGAAGAGCAGTTGAATGTACTAACATTGTTGACAAATTTAATATGTAACGGAAAAAAGGATGGCCTGATATAATTTACATATAAGATGACTGGCTAAGAAGGATGGCATTGCAAAATTCACATATATGATGCCTGGCTAAACAAGATGGCGTTGCATAATTCACATAAACGATGAATAAACTAAACAGATAGCATTCGCACAAAGGATGTCTAAACTAAGCAGATGACATATTTGATGTGTAAAGTAAGCAATGCAAGACACCATATGCATGATATAACCAACATCAGCATGCCAAGTTAGAGCAAAGACCTCAGGGGGTAAATAGGAGTTGTCTTCTCCTTCTGAATCCCCCTCAGAACAGATATCTTCCTCTCGATTACAATCCGAAATGCGTGGAGGGGGGGCTGCCTTTGCGCCTACCATGGAGCGACGTCTGCATGAAATTTTATTGCCACGCAAGGCTCGTCTCTTTTGCTCTACATGTTCAGTTCCATTGTTTACAATAACTGTCATGCATAGGAATAAAACATAGTGAGATTATGTAAGGAGTGCATGCAGAAATCCAGAGTGATGGTAGCAACCTGTGGATAGACCCAAAACCAATAATAGCAGGCAGATAATGGCTTCAGTTAAAAAATACAGATAATGGCTTCTTTACTGTTTGTTTCCCACCCAACATGAAACTCATAGTAGACACCGGAGATTAACCAGATAGTAGATAGATACTATTGATAGAGGCCCCGATATGTACCCCACAACCATTTAAAAACTCAAGTTTGACCATTAGTTTGGAGCTGACTCAGAGTCTAACCGGTGAATAGGACGATAAAGTAGCATGTAATATTAAGCGATGCAAAACGTAAGCAGACACGAAAGAGTGCGACCTCTCTTGCGGACCCGTGTAGTCCTCGAGGTCATCTGCTCGGTTGATGATGGTAATGTAGTTTTCATGGCTGCCAGCGGCGGGGAAGAAGATCTGAGGTGGCGAAAGACAGTCTGGAGGCCGGATCCCTGCTGTGCTGGACCCTTCTGTCGTTGGAGCAGCTGAGCTGGGGTGGACGACGGCGCAGCAGGAGCGGGACAAACCACGCAAGGTTTTCTTTGACAACTATCTGTAAGAGAAGTAATTCTGTAAGGGCGCGTTTTAATGGGAGGATTCCAACAATGCAGGGATAGGAAATAGACAGGAATAGGATAGGAATGCACGTGCAAAACAGAGAATTTAAAAACACAGAATTTCTGCCAATCTGGGTGTTTGATTCACAACAATTGGAAGATCACAGGATGCAAAGAAGCATGGTGAGATTAAGTCAAACCACAAGAAAATGTATGGTTATAATGCTATTATGCTACTATCTCTTAGTCGTGTACTTCATGAATAGGAATTTGAAAAGGAGGACAAGTGAAAATTAAAATTCCTACGTTTTTTCTTTCAAGGAGCCACTAAAGGAACAAATCCGTGTGCTCAGTGGATAATATATATAACATGTAGAGTAAAAAAGAGATGCAACAAGTGTACAACCTCTTTAGCGAAGCCATGTCGATCTCAGCGTGATTGGGTTGGCCGGTGAGGATGCTCCGGCTAACTTTGCTGTCGGAGGAGGGGAAGAAGATCTTAGGCGTCTAGAGATGGAGCCCGAGGTACTGCTCCGCTGTGATGGAGGGTTTCGTCGTTGGAGCAGCTCCGGTGAGTTGTACGACGCCGAGGCTGAAGCGGGACAAGAGAGACAACGAACAACGTTAACCTGAGTGGAATTCTAATAGCATCTCCAATACATGACGTAAAATACATAACCACAAAGTGCTAGATGTAAAATACATCAGCCGCTCATCTCTGAACTTAACTGTCGAAACTGAACTTAACTGTCGAAACTGAATTTTGTTGTCGAAATTGAATTTTGCTGTCGAAACTGAACGCACTAGCAAGGTGAGGCTACACGTCGGTCGACTGACTTTTTCATCTCTGGTCAGTCGATTTTGCAGCCGTTGGATACGAAATCAAGGGTCTGCGGTTCATCTTCAACCTCCACCCCCCTGAGCCGCCAGCCACCACCAGCCAAACAGCAGCCCCGCGCCGCCCGCGGCCGGCGGTGCGCCGCCCCGCCCGCCCCGAAAACACTTCCCACCGCCGGTCCGCCGCCGCCCCGGCCATCCCTCTAGGCCCCCCCGTGCCGAGCTTTTTCTCCGGTGATCCCCACGCCACCGCCCGCCACCGCCGGCGACCACCGCCCCCATCCTGAACCCTAAGATAGATAGTGGGGTACCTCTCCGGCGAGCCCCCCTCCCCGCTACGGCAGGTTCTTCCTTCACCCCGGCGAGCCCCCCACCCCCTGAAAATTGACTGACCCAAAAGTTGATTCAGTCGACTGAAGTGTAGCTAAATCGGAGCAGCATCGCAAGCAAGAGCAAGAGCGAGAGCAGCAGCGCGAGCAAGAGCAATAGCAAGAGCAGACCAGGCAGGGGACCGAGAGCAAGAGCAGAGCAGCAGCGCGAGCGAGAGCTAAAGCAGCAGCAGCTCCTACTGCTGTGGACGTCGCTGCCGAGGGAGCGACGCCGTGGAGGAAGTGGCCGGCGACGCCGCCGTGGATGGAGCCGCGCCGTGTCGGCTCGGGACCGAGCGCCGGCAACACCGTGAGATCGAATCAAGAAGAAAATGCGGTGATTAGTGTACAACCTCTTTGGTGGCGCCGATTAGGCCGCAGCTTCATCCGAGGAAATGGTGATGATGATGCTCTTCCAGTGGTGCAGGTGAAGCCGGCGGTGTGGGAATGGAGGTGGCGTGAAAGACGAGGGGAACGTCGAGGCAGCTCCTTGGAGGTGGAGGACGGGGTGGCTGAGCCGGCGGGACGATGAGATCGACGACGGATCCTCATCCGGTACGGTGGATGAGGGATGTCGAGGTGTTGCTGTGGACGACGTCGTCGGGGAAGAGGCTCCGGCTGGGTGGCGGACGGAGCAGGGTGTGGGGTTTCGTCGCGGGTTTTCGCGGCCTCGGTGTACGAATGGGTGGGCGGATGGGATGGCAGTGGGGAACCATGGCTTAGAGACGCGCTTGCCCGAAATGTGGGGTAAGTTACGAAAGTACCCCCACCGATTTGAGGCGGTTCTTTTGGTTCAGGGGTACCGGGCATTTCGCGTGTCGGGATTTCACACGAGGTGGGAGTTTTCGCGCGCGTTGTAATTTCGGAATAGCAAGGCACGGGTTGAGATGGAGGGAGTTGTCGGAGCACAACGAGACAAAGATATATCTTAAATATTTCGGGCTAACAAGGCGCGGGTTGAAATTTCCGGACAAGCCTAACGTGTACTGTACCAAATCAATGCGCACTACAAATGTCATTCAAAACTTTGAATTCATGTTATGTTCAATTAAAATATTTTTCTACGTGTATAATGCATGCAACCTACTACTCAAATGAACGTTTTAGTGCATTCCAAAAGTATATACTACCGCTTCAATATGAACTAAATTTGAATTTCTTTCTCTATTTGAATAAGATCTACAGTAATGATTGTTGTGAAGTCAAAGCATCTGAATTCGTTTCTCTGTTTTAATAAGATCTACAATCATCATTATTGTCAAGTTAAACCATCGTTTGTGTATTATCTTCACAGCACACCACATGATTAGTCTCGAGTTACATATGAACTATGTGTACTATATGAACTCGAACTAGATTTTTTGAATCCACTTTATTTTGATTTCAAATCACATTACATTTCTAGCTCTAGCTAGATCTTCATAATCTAGACCATGTCTCATATGTATAATGTGTTTATCACATTATGTATGGTGCCCCGCCCCCTACGCCTACAAGTATTTAGATGTGAGTTGCAAACACCACACATTACCACAAATTCAAATAAAATGTGAGAATGTTTGATATATAGTATTTTTTAGATTGTTCGATATTTAGTTGTAAGCTGCAAATGCCACACATTATCACAAATTCAAATAAAATGTGAGATTGTTTAATGTATAGTATGGCTTAGATTGTTCGGCATTTAGCTGTGAGTTGCAAACGCCATGCATTATCACATTATGGTATAACATGTGCACATCACGTGTATCACCGCTATATTCATGCATGCAATGTTTAAAACACTATGATCTCCTATTCAAATATATGAATCCGCTTTCATATCAAATTATGATCTTTGTCAGTCTCTTACACCCACACAATCTTCTAACCTTTGTAGCTACCACTAACTTTCTCTCGCGCATGCACATGCCCTCCTCGCCCTCCCCCTCCCTCGCATTCTATCCACCGGGCACATTGATTTTTCTCTTTAGGTCGTTCTCCCAGAGTCTCCACAACTCCTTTCCGACACACACCGATCGATAAACCTCTCCAGCAATGCCTGCCTACAACATACACACACACCTTCAATCTCCTCCTTTATGTGTCCTTGCCTCGTGTCTCTCATACGGTCAGACACACGTGTAAACTCTCGCCCCTCTTTTCATCGATCTCACAACCGCACACTCCTCCCCCTATCTAGCTAGTAGTTGGGCCTCTCTCACCACCTCCTAGCTCCATTCTCTCTGTCTATCCGTCTCGCTGGGCCTTATTTGCCTCTAACAAATGGACGTACACCGACCGATCTCTCGCTATACATATAGCTAGCTAGGTCCTTATAACTCTTTTTTACCCACACGTCAATCGATCTACCTCATTAGTTGTGTCTCTCCCTTCCTCCGACAAACAACAATTGATCTACCGATCTAGTTAGGTTTGCTTACCAAACACATGATTCCCCTTCATCATCCATGGATGCATCCCGATAGATCTATCATGCACAGGCACACACAGAAACACATCCCCACTCTTATTGATAACACTGCAGTTCCACCCTCAGTTTGTCTAGTAGGGCTCTCCCACCATCTTCGAGAAGCAACTCCATCACCCATCCAGCACTCTACCCCTCTCCCTCCCTCTCTGTCTCCTCTCTCTCTCTGTCCCATCATATTTCCCGTCCTTCAGTTATGTATGGATGTCGACCGATCTCCCTCAAGACATAGCTGGGTCTCTCCTTCTCAACACATATACGAGTCGTTCTACCTCTATAGTTAGGCCTCTGCCTACCCCTCCCCCACCCCCTCCCCCCCACACACACCGATACATCGAGCGCTCTAGTCATGTCTCCCTGCCACACACAAACTTGACATGTGCCCTCTAACGTTCCGGTAGGCCAGTCGCCCTATATCTTTGATTTGCACACACACACAATTTCGATGGCTCTCTTCATCGATCTCGCACCCACCCACTTGATCCTCTCTTCGACTCCATCGATAGCTATGACCCCTCCCTCTCTTCTCGTGGATTGCCCGACCCTCTATGTATGATATGGATAGGCCTCCATTTCACACACATTGCATGCAAAGTTTTGTTTGAGATGTCATCGACACATATTCCCACAAATAATTCACGAAATCAACCCCCCACCCCAAAACAAAAAACACTCACGAACGCGGTTTTGGAGATGCCAAGCGCAAGGTTATAGGAGAACAACTAGTAGGTGCCGTGTCATTTATAAATAAAGTTTTTTTTCTTCAGTGGCATGTACGCAATATGATAGGTTCATATGGAGAGAAAAGGAAACCGCTCCACTATATACATAGTCAGGACGGGCCAGCCTACACGGTTGCTTGCTGGGGTTGCTCTCTTCACACTCTCTCGCACAAACGACTGTGGCCACATCTCTAACATCCCAGCGGATCACGTCCGCTTGGGGAAGGGGTGGATGCTTAGTGTAGATGCGGTGGCCGTCGCCGACGGCAAAAACCCACTGTCGGCACGTCCCGATCAGGGGTCCCCGCCGTTCTCTCTCACAAAGCCGGTGAGGTTGCCTTCGTCCCTTGCTCACTGCCGCGACGTGGGCAGTTGCCGCCTCCCGCCGCCCTCCTCAAGGTTGAGCTACGTCCCTCAGGTACAACTCCCTTTACAGCCGGCTTGCACCACTGCTCCAGCTGCCCACATCACTCCGTGTGGATATTTCTCTACTTCTTTGCCCCGCACATACCTCTACTTGCTTCTACGTACTGTATTTGTGATGAGTTTATGTCTCATCAACTAGTCCCAGTAATCTTATTACAATCACGCTACTTCAATTTCTTTGCCACAGGGATGCTCATCTCGATTTTGGTGAAACTGCACAAAATGATCCGATGGTCAAAAGGTTGCAAACTTCATTTATTAGGAAGCTCGAACGTTGCCAGCAAATTGAAGCCTGGTCAGGGTTCACGGTTCAAGGGCTAGGGACTGCATGGATCGTTTTTTTCTTTAGCTGCCTCTGTTCCAAAATAAGTGTCAACTTTAGTAGTAGTACAACTTTGTACTAAAGTTTGCACAAAGTTGAGACGCTTATTTTGGAATGGAGGGAGTACATATTTGCTATGATCTGTCAATCATTGAGATGCAATAGCATGCATGTTAGTCTCCTTTGTATTTGATGAAATGTTGCAACGGGCAACCTTGGACACAAGATACATGTAACAGAAGATGGAAGCTTCATAGCATTGTAGAAATTTATCTCGCTGATAAATTACAGTACGTACTATACTAGTACTTCCTCCGTTCCTAAATATAAGTCTTTGTAGAGATTTCACCATGAACCACATGCGGATATATAGATGCATTTTAAGTGTAGATTCATTCATTTTGTTCCGTATGTAGTGGAATCTCTACAAAGACTTATCTACTAGTAATAGCTAGCCCCCACTACTAGGAATTCTCTATCCTCTCCTTGAGCCACATCATCAAAATTGATGTAGCCGTTAGATGAAGTAAATCAGTCCATAATAGCCGTCTGATCTAGACATTGAGAGGCTCCGCACTAAGCCACATGCAAGCATGCAGAAATACCGTGGCACATGCATGTGAGTGGGTTTTAAATCACATCAACATGTCTGCATGCAAGCATGCACCGGTAGCATGCATGTAAGTGAACTTTTAAGTCCCATTAACATGTCAAAAAGAAAAATATAATCCCATTATGCAGTAGGAGTTGGCTGATCTTTTTTCCTTACGTGGGATGATCTAAATGATGATGGGAGTTTATTTAGTTTGGCTACCACATTTGTCATGCGGTAATAGAGTTTTTTTTAGTTCTATGAAATCGATAATTTTTCGCAGAGAGATATACCGCTGTTCCGCGGCAACGCGCGGGGACCCATCTAGTAATATTTAGGAACGGAGGGAGTACTGTGTAAAGAGTTAGGTGTCGCACGGTGATAGTGTGAGGTGGGCCATGTAATCACTGAGCTTGTGTGTTTTCACTACTCTTGCACGCCTCCACTGTAAGAATGGAGAAAATTGTAATCTAGTAGTAGTAGCTCCTTTCGCCGAAAGCGTGGGACATCCAGCAGTCCTACCACCTCAGTAATAAAGACCAATGAGCCGTCAAATCACATAGACCCAGCAGTAAGTTGGACGGACGAAGCAACTATCACTCTTGCGCCAGTGAGAGGTCGCGTCCGCTCTGCCCGGGCATGAATGCGGCACCGATTATTTGGAGCGGCGCTGACCGTTTCGGGCGGGAAGCGCGCGTGGGCGATGGAGGGGCTTTGGGTGGGCCAGGCTGGTCAGGAGCGGGCGTGGCAGCTGCCTACATGTCCCTACCGGACACGCCCGGAAACGAGAGGATGCATCGACTCTCGCGGCTAAAATCGTACTACACTACACAACATCTCTCTATAGGAGTAGGTCGATCTGTCGCTCTCTCTAACACACACATGCTATTAAACACACACGCGCACACGCACGCACCTTGGTCCCGTTGCACCTTCTAACGTGACTTATTACACCTACACGGAGGGAGTAGTAAGTATACGAGATACTGTGGCACACTGACTTAAGTCGAATACAAGTGTCAAAAATTTGTGTGCATGTTATAATAAGGATTCACTTAAAATAGTACGTGAGCGAACAGAGGGATCAATTGGAGAGTGTTCCCGAGCAGTAGCGAGATGTGTGAGGTAAGATACACCGCTGGCGCTTTTAATTTTTCTTATTAATTTGTTTGTTTCACCCTCTGACTGGTGGGACCCAACGTACTACTTGGAGAGAGGTAAGGTGACTAAGGATGCATTATTTCTGCACCACTGTGGATAGTCTTACCACCAAAGCGACATGACACGATTATGATTGAAATCCCAATGACTCCCACACACAAAAAAAACACGGCATGCTTGTCACACGAATGCAGGAATGTATAAAAGGTTATTTCCCTCTCGTTGAACATAGCGGGAGGGTTGTGTAGCTGGTTAGCCTGTTCGCTCATCAAACTTGAGGTCTCGGGTGGATTCTTTGACTGGTCAAAATGTTTTCTAGGGTTTGCACGCTTCACACTCTCTCTCCAGTATATATATATACACACTGGAGCCTCAGCGCTTGTAGTTGCTCTCTTCACACTCTCTCGCCCTCTCCCGCTGGAGCCTCAGCGCTTGTAGTTGCTCTCTTCACACTCTCTCGCCCTCTCCCGCTGGAGCCTCAGCGCTTGTAGTTGCTCTCTTCACACTCTCTCGCCCTCTCCAGATCTAAACAAGACTTCATTGGCCTCTCTCTCCCCTCACTGCTGCTCAAAGAGCCAGCAGGATGCGTCCGTCGGGAAGGGAAGGAGGCTTAACGCTGTCGCCGTCGGCAAGGGACTACCGGTGCAGCTGTTCACTTTCCACCCAGCGGCGGCGCGGGAGGGCCTCCGACCCCTTCTTCTTCGCCGCTGTCCCGTCGCCCACCGAACCACGCCCCAAGAACCTTAAGGTATAATTTACTTACTCCACATGCATTGCTCTAGCTGCATGTATACCATGAATCTAGGACGTGGTTCAAAGAGGAAAGGAGTGGGGGAAAGTAGTGGGAAAAGTTGTATATAGCATGAATCTAGGACATGGTTCAAAGAGGAAATGAAGGGGGAAAGTTGTATAGCATGAATCTAGGACGTGGTTCAAAGAGGAAAGGAATGGGGGAAAGTAGTGGGGAAAGTTGTATCGCATAAATCTAGGACGTGGTTCAAAGAGGAAAGGAAGGGGCGAAAGTACTAGTTCAAAAAGGAAAGGAAGAGACAAGGCTGTAGAGTTTGAGCAGGACTAGATTTGCTGCGCTCACATAGGGAAAGGTGTCTAAAGATAACAAAACTGGGACCAACACAAATATGCTCGTTGGTTGTTTGTTCTTTGTTGCAACAGGCTGTGCATGACCACAGTACATCGGTAGATGCACATGGTGCTGGTGCGTCCACTGTCCCGTGCAACTCATTAGCTGTTGTTAATCTAAGGTCCTGTTTGGTTAAAAACTCCCTAGTCCCTACTTGCTTGGTTGCAGGGACTAAACATGGACTAGAGGTTATTAAATGACATGCTAAAAGACCATGTTGCCCCTAGTAATGAACTAATAGAGACAAGGTGCGATGCGTGGCAGGGGCAACTGTTGGAAAAAGTCCCAAAAAGACTCCCTCGGGGTCTTCTTTCTTTAGTCCCAAATGCCCACTTTTAGTCCCTAAAAGTCCCTCCTGTTTGGTTTAGATGGGACTGACACGGAGTTTTTTTAGTCCCTACACCAAAATGTCGCTGTAAACAAACACCCTCTAATAATGGCGCTGGAAAATTGATGCAATGCCACAGTTAAAAGCAAATTACATGTTTAACAAATTTTATTGTTAATATAATCTCTATGTTAATATTAATCAATGCCACCATTTGAGAAATGCTACTGTCATGCTTTCTTTCCCATTTAGATAAGGTAGATGCTTCTTTTTGTTGGCTTCTGTGTCATCCACCGTTATTGACCACTAATTGTTTCCTTTGCACCTCTGTGTAAACAGGGTTATCTACTTCACCCCGTTGCCATTGTGACCTTTTGTTGCACTGCACAAAACACTTTTGTTTTAAGAGTGTTTTGTGTAGTTCAACCAAAATGTCACACCGACAACGTTTCTTGATTGATTGATCTTAGTGGAACTGCACAAGAGGAGATCTTACTTCCTATCCGTTAAGGCGAATTTGGTTCAGATCTTCTTCTTGTGAGTTGTTTGAATTCCGCATCATGAGAGGTCAGTACTAGCCTTCTTTCACATGATTCTGCAGTGTGTTTTCATATGTTGTGCTACTTGTACAATAATGTTGCTTGATTTTAGTGAACTGCACAAATGGAGACAAGACTTCCAATCTGTATGTGCACCGTAATATCCCATTGAGGTAAGATAAGGATATTTGACAACTGCTGGCCTATATTTTGCCACTTTCATCAGAAAATTAAGTTTAGTACTATACTTGTGCTCCCTAATTGACATGCCAAATCTTACATTGAAGGCGAAGCTTGTGTGTTATTGAACCAAGTGATGAAGGGGAAAAACAAGCGGAAGAAAAACAAAAATCAACTCCCGGTGCTGTAATGAAGCACTGGAACTGTGATGACACAAGTAATGATATAGTTTTGCATCTTAATTTATTGCTATGGCTGGAACGAGCAATTGTTTTGCCACTGATTTGATGCCACTCTTAATGTAATATGTAATTATCTCTACTTGTGCAAACAGGGATCTTCTTTGAAGATACCATATATTTTAGTGGAACTGCACAAGAAGATGTTGGTAACATTAAATTAATCGAGGAGTATATAGTAAGCATGGCCACCACCGTAGATAGCAACAGATGGTTCCGGAGAAGTGCTTCATCTGTATGCTCTACACAATAAGCCTCTTGACAAAGGTTGGTACTCGCCCACTGATTTCATCCATATGATTGAGCTTTGTCATCTCTATTGGTGTTGTGCTACTGTTTAGATACTGTCATGAAAAAGTGGTATTGTCCTTGAGAAGTGCTTCATCTGTGCTGTTTTAAATATTTCCTTTCCTTTTTTTCGAGAAAACAGGGATGCTAGCATTTAGTAGTCCTCTTGTCTTTGCACAACAGTATCATCTTCCTCTGAAGAAGAATATGGAGTACGTGAAGTGACTAGTTCCGATTATGCCAGGATGAAGAAGCCCTATCTATCTTCTCATCAGAAGGAGCAGTTGAAGGATGGTTACATTACTCCCCACAAGACCAAACTAACTTCAGCTCAGAAGGACTGACAAATCTCCATTTTTTTGTTGTGATGCGCGAGTACAATGTTGTTCTAGGATTCTTTCTGGTGAGTTCCATTTTTCTAAAAGTGTGCTCTACTTGGACCATGTATGTGCCTGTTGAAATTGTCAATTCATAGTACAGTTTGCTTTATACTAATCACTTTTTTGTATTTGTGCAAACAGGGGTGCTCAGCTTGATTTCAATGGGAACTGCACAAAATGTTCATGAATACATCAAATCATTCATTTCCACCACAAGAAAGGAGGTGCCGATAAGTTCAAGGCGTTGCAACATATAAGGGCGAAATCATACAAGCTACGCGCGAATTTGGTTGATTTTGGTGGAACTGCACAAAAAGAACAGCTGGTCTATTTAGCACGAGGTGCCATGTCAATCGTAGGAATTTGATATTTTGGAATGGGAAAACCTTGTCAAATTTTGCTCATTGATTTTAGCAAGACATGCGTTTGATATTTTCGAATGGGACGCCCTTTGCTGTCAGCAGCGTCGATCAATTTTTTCTTTATTCTTTATTTGTGAAGTAAATATTGCCTGTGACATGTGAGCCGCTGAGATGCATAATCATCGATTGTTTTGAATGTTCTCTATGAATTGACAGGCCTGTGTGTTTGATTGTAATGTACAGAAATGCTAAAAAGCTGCTCAAACTCTTTGTACTCCTTCTGTTCCTTTGTACTTTGCACATTGTGAAAGTGCATACTTTTTTGTATAAGATTGGTCAAAGTAGAGATACTTTGACTGCAGACAAAACTTGTATGCAGACTAGAAAGGGCCGGAGGGAGTACATGTGAAACTGCTGCAAACGAGGTGGTCACCCTGGGAATAATGCTAGTACGTATTGTTTTGCATGTTCATCCAATGCCAGTGATACAGGAATTCAAACTAATCAAAATAAATTCATTCATACACAGTCGGATTTCATATAAACATGCCGGATTTCATTACATTTCATACATTCTTCAACTAAAAAGGGGTGCGCTGGAGGTATAATTAATTAACCGAAGCTACCCACCTGTGTCCCGCTGAGCCGAACAGAAGCTTCAGTGACTTAGCTACAGGTGCAGTTGCGTAACTGACATGTGGCCTGTTGGGCCCACGTGTCAGTTAGCCAACTGCACCAGCAGTTAAGTAGAAGCAGCGTTCTTCTCCAGCGCAGCTCTCCGACTCCACATCGCCGCCAAGAAGCTAACCGGCCGTCAATGGTCAACCCGCCTAGCTTGGCTTCAACCGGAGGGTAGCAGCGGTGGACTTACTTGGACCCGAGCGGCAGCGACCTACCGTGTTCTACTCTTCCTCGTTTTCTGTATGGCGCGGCCTCGTTGGCAGCGGGGCAGGGCTTCGGCGGAGCCGGCGATGTCCTCTGTCTCGTTGCCGGCAGGCGGCGCCTTAGCGGAGCGGTGGAAATCCTCCCCCATGTTGCCGGCAGGGTGGGGCCTCGGCTGAGCCGGCGATGTCCTCTGCCTCGTTGTTGGCGGGGCGGGGCCTCGGCGGAGCCGGCGGTGTCCTCTGCCTCGTTGTTGGCGTCGCGGGGCCTCGGCGGAGCAGGGCCTCATCGACGCCAGCGGAGTGGGGACTCATCGGAGCCGGCATTGTCCTCTGCCTCGTCCTCGGTCTCGCCAAACAGCGCCTCGCCCGTTTCATCGCCCTCTTTGCTAGCCTCTTTGTTGGCGGCCGCAGCCTCCGCCACCCGCATGCGGTACCGCCAGCGCTCGAGGCGGCCCTTGCGGGCGGAGCGGTACGAGTTGAGCAGCGCCTCCTGCTCCGCCCGCTCCGCGGCGATCTGCTCCTCCGCCTGCAGGTGCTCCTAGAGGAGATGATGGTTGTAGGCGGCGTCGGCCTGCGCCTCCCGGAACTGCTCCTCAAGCATCTGCCTCACCCTGTCCATATATTGGGCACGGGCCTCGCCGATGGTCATGGTGCAATGCACCGGCGAGGATGGCGCGAAGGAGGGGGTTGGCGCCGGATCGTCGACTACCATGTTCTCCATTGGGACGTCGTCGTCCTCCGGCTGCCTGCCGACCAGCCGGTCGGCAGCAATGGCTGCCATCTCCTTGTGGTCCATCGTCCGCCCGTCCCGAAGAGCACTGGAGTGCGAGGAAGCCATGGTGAGCAGTAGTGGTGTGGACAGGAGAAAGGGAACGGATGCGGATGACTGCGGCTATGGCCGGCGCAGCAGTTTATATAGCAATGGTGGGCGGGCGGAGGGACGGACGTGTGGCGCTGGAGTAGCCGCCTCGGCAACCACGTATCATTAATGTGGGCGGCAGATGGACGGACGGACGGCACTTGTGTCGTTTGAAGGCGAAGCAATCGCCTGCACCGAGAAGCGAGGCGGGCCGCGCTTACTATTTCGCGCGGAAAGCACGCGCGGGCGAGGAGATGACTTTACTTGGAGAGGATGACAATGGGGACCCACCAGGTCCATAGCCTCACGTACGCAAGTGCCTCCTTATTATATATATATATATAACTATAATTTATTTTGCTTCCTCCTGGTTTCCTGACATCACGGCCCCACACCATTGTCAACCTATGTAGTAGTCAATAAACGAGAGAATTGCACAAGAAGCGGCCGACAGCTGGGACCAAGCAGCTCGAGCAATATTTGTGTTTTTGAGGTGTGAGCACTGCAGAGTTTTTCGATGTTTAGACCAGATATTAATTTTTCTCCTCTGAACAACAACGAAAACATCGCTGCAGGTATTAACTGGGCGGGCTGTGGCCCGTCTAGCCCAGGCCAGATGTAACACCCCGGATGTAACTTTCCATATTTGTAACTCCAACTCTTGCCATTTCCGGCTATGTGTTATGATATTCCCTCGGTGGTCGGGTTTCGTCTTTCGTTTTGTATTTTTTTTCATGTCATGCATTTCTTATCATGTCATCATGTGCATTGCATTTACATACGTGTTCGTCTCATGCATCCGAGCATTTTCCCCGTTGTCCGTTTTGCGATCCGGCGCTCCCACCTCCTCCGGCGCACCCCTCTTGTTTTCTTTCGTGTGCGGGTGTCAAACGTTCTCGGAATGGACCGAGGCTTGTCAAGTGGCCTTGGTATACTACCGGGAGACCACCGGTCAAGTTTCGTTCTATTTGGAGGTCGTTTGGTACTCCAACGGTTAACCGGGCATCCGCAAATTCCTTTTGTGTGTTGCAGCAAAACCCCCTCAAGACTAGCCCAAAACCCTTCCAAGTCATCTCCATGCTGTAGGTCGTTCGATCACGATCGTGTGAGCGAAACCGCACCTCATTTGGACTCTCCTAGCTCCCTCTACCTATAAATATGTGTCCCTCCCGAATTTTTCTCGCAGTCCCAAACCCTAACCATCTCCCCGCCGCGGCCGGACACGTCAGCCTGCGGCCGGACGAAATCCCCGCCGCCGTCGCGTCCAACGGGAGGCCGCCACATGGCCCCGCGC